>NW_026062062.1:92500-94789 GCF_023897955.1 Schistocerca gregaria | reverse complement strand
ATGGTAGGTTCTGCGCCTACCATGGTTGTAACGGGTAACGGGGAATCAGGGTTCGATTCCGGAGAGGGAGCCTGAGAAACGGCTACCACATCCAAGGAAGGCAGCAGGCGCGCAAATTACCCACTCCCGGCACGGGGAGGTAGTGACGAAAAATAACGATACGGGACTCATCCGAGGCCCCGTAATCGGAATGAGTACACTTTAAATCCTTTAACGAGTATCTATTGGAGGGCAAGTCTGGTGCCAGCAGCCGTGGTAATTCCAGCTCCAATAGCGTATATTAAAGTTGTTGCGGTTAAAAAGCTCGTAGTTGGATTTGTGTCCCACGCTGTTGGTTCACCGCCCGTCGGTGTTTAACTGGCATGTATCGTGGGACGTCCTGCCGGTGGGGCGAGCCGAAGGGGTGCTTTCGCGTCCCGAGGCGGACCCCGTTTAAATCCTACCAGGGTGCTCTTTGTTGAGTGTCTCGGTGGGCCGGCACGTTTACTTTGAACAAATTAGAGTGCTTAAAGCAGGCAAGCCCGCCTGAATACTGTGTGCATGGAATAATGGAATAGGACCTCGGTTCTATTTTGTTGGTTTTCGGAACCCGAGGTAATGATTAATAGGGACAGGCGGGGGCATTCGTATTGCGACGTTAGAGGTGAAATTCTTGGATCGTCGCAAGACGAACAGAAGCGAAAGCATTTGCCAAGTATGTTTTCATTAATCAAGAACGAAAGTTAGAGGTTCGAAGGCGATCAGATACCGCCCTAGTTCTAACCATAAACGATGCCAGCCAGCGATCCGCCGCAGTTCCTCCGATGACTCGGCGGGCAGCCTCCGGGAAACCAAAGCTTTTGGGTTCCGGGGGAAGTATGGTTGCAAAGCTGAAACTTAAAGGAATTGACGGAAGGGCACCACCAGGAGTGGAGCCTGCGGCTTAATTTGACTCAACACGGGAAACCTCACCAGGCCCGGACACCGGAAGGATTGACAGATTGATAGCTCTTTCTTGATTCGGTGGGTGGTGGTGCATGGCCGTTCTTAGTTGGTGGAGCGATTTGTCTGGTTAATTCCGATAACGAACGAGACTCTAGCCTGCTAACTAGTCGCGTGACATCCTTCGTGCTGTCAGCGATTACTTTTCTTCTTAGAGGGACAGGCGGCTTCTAGCCGCACGAGATTGAGCAATAACAGGTCTGTGATGCCCTTAGATGTTCTGGGCCGCACGCGCGCTACACTGAAGGAATCAGCGTGTCTTCCTAGGCCGAAAGGTCGGGGTAACCCGCTGAACCTCCTTCGTGCTAGGGATTGGGGCTTGCAATTGTTCCCCATGAACGAGGAATTCCCAGTAAGCGCGAGTCATAAGCTCGCGTTGATTACGTCCCTGCCCTTTGTACACACCGCCCGTCGCTACTACCGATTGAATGATTTAGTGAGGTCTTCGGACTGGTACGCGGCATCGACTCTGTCGTTGCCGATGCTACCGGAAAGATGACCAAACTTGATCATTTAGAGGAAGTAAAAGTCGTAACAAGGTTTCCGTAGGTGAACCTGCGGAAGGATCATTACCGACTAGACTGCATGTCTTTCGATGTGCGTGTCGTGTCGCGCAACACGCTACCTGTACGGCAGTGGCCGTGCGCCGCGTGCGGAACCACGCGTGCCTCTCAAAACTAGCGGAAGTGTTGTTGTTGTGTGGTACGAGCGCTGAAGCTCTGGAGCGGCTGGCCTGCGGTACCTGGCGCCTGGCGCCGGTTTTGAATGACGTTCGCCCGAGTGCCTGTCCGCTCCGGTGTGGAGCCGTACGACGCCCATCGGCTGTGAGGCCGTTGGACACAAAAAAATAGTGGAACAGGGGCCGTCAGACGCCTCAGTCCCGCAAATGCTACTGTCTTGAAAGAGACAGTGGGAGACTGAAAAGGAAAAGATCACCCAGGACGGTGGATCACTCGGCTCGTGGGTCGATGAAGAACGCAGCAAATTGCGCGTCGACATGTGAACTGCAGGACACATGAACATCGACGTTTCGAACGCACATTGCGGTCCATGGATTCCGTTCCCGGGCCACGTCTGGCTGAGGGTCGGCTACGTATACTGAAGCGCGCGGCGTTTGTCCCGCTTCGGAGACGTGGGAGTGTCGTGGTCGCCTGTGTGGCCGGCCGCGTCTCCTTAAACGTGCGATGCGCGCCCGTCGCCTGGCGGTTCGCATACCGGTACTTTCTCGGTAGCGTGCACAGCCGGCTGGCGGTGTGGCGTGCGACACCTCGTACAACGACCTCAGAGCAGGCGAGACTACCCGCTGAA
>NW_026062062.1:80000-87500 GCF_023897955.1 Schistocerca gregaria | reverse complement strand
CCTCCAGCGCAGGAGCCGCAACCCGGGTGCGTACGCCGCACCAAGTGCTCCACCCGCGACCGTACGTGCCCCGCCGAAATCGCAACTCCGGCGGATGAACGGCGGACTTTTCTCGCAGTCGTAAGTTGCAATCCACCCCTATATCTTGCGTCTCATGAAGAGTTATATCAAGTATGCCAAATTCCCGCTGTCCCTATACATGCAGTAAGTTCGTCGTGGGCGCTGGCCGGCAGGCCGCGAGACCTGACGCCCGGCGGCAAAGAGTGCTCCTCTGAGGATATAGATGTTCCGTTCCGCCGCACAATGGTGACGGTGACCGCTGCCTGCGGTGGCAACGCTGGGCAGAGTCGATACTCGCCGTGTGGTGGAAGGTAAACATTATGCGGTACATCAGTACTTTCCTAATAGTTCGGTCGTCTCACGGCACTGCTTAGTAAATGATGCAAGGCCACATATAGATGATTTATGCGAATGTCCCTATACGTGCTGTAAGACTGGGCACACAACGTGAATCGCACGTCAGCCAGACACTCGAACATGCACCACTCTCGGCCTGCAACGGAGACACACAATACGTAAACATCTGGAATGCGACAATGTCGAGTGCATCCTCTCTGCCACATTGCACCGTCGACACTATGATAACCAGAGCAGTAGGTCCACCTATAAAAGCACAATACCCCACTCCTCCGACAACTACCATTGCTCAGATAAACCAACACCACCAACACACATCCTACACAGACGGGCACCAAATATCACCCCCCGCCCTCGTGTTATACCACATGAAAAATTGCAGAAGTGAGAGAGACACAGACCCGCCAGCCTCTTGCTACAAGCATCGCACCGACGTGACATATCTGACGGTGACTCAGGCATCCGCGTACTGCCACCACTATCCACCCCCCCCCCACTCTCTCTGCCCCCTTCCCACACAATACCGAATTTAACCAAGATTATCGCTTAACCTAACTGTGGATGTACCAGATTATCGCTTAACCTAACTGTGGCTGTACCAGATTATCGCTTAACCTAACTGTGGCTGTACCAGATTATCGCTTAACCTAACTGTGGCTGTACCAGATTATCGCTTAACCTAACTGTGGCTGTACCAGATTATCGCTTAACCTAACTGTGGCTGTACCAGATTATCGCTTAACCTAACTGTGGCTGTACCAGATTATCGCTTAACCTAACTGTGGCTGTACCAGATTATCGCTTAACCTAACTGTGGCTGTACCAGATTATCGCTTAACCTAACTGTGGCTGTACCAGATTATCGCTTAACCTAACTGTGGCTGTACCAGATTATCGCTTAACCTAACTGTGGCTGTACCAGATTATCGCTTAACCTAACTGTGGCTGTACCAGATTATCGCTTAACCTAACTGTGGCTGTACCAGATTATCGCTTAACCTAACTGTGGCTGTACCAGATTATCGCTTAACCTAACTGTGGATGTACCAGATTATCGCTTAACCTAACTGTGGTTGTACCAGATTATCCCTTAACCTAACTCAATTTGCCCCTTAACCTAACTCAATTTGCCCCTTAACCTAACTCAATTTGCCCCTTAACCTAACTCAATTTGCCCCTTAACCTAACTCAATTTGCCCCTTAACCTAACTCAATTTGCCCCTTAACCTAACTCAATTTGCCCCTTAACCTAACTCAATTTGCCCCTTAACCTAACTCAATTTGCCCCTTAACCTAACTCAATTTGCCCCTTAACCTAACTCAATTTGCCCCTTAACCTAACTCAATTTGCCCCTTAACCTAACTCAATTTGCCCCTTAACCTAACTCAATTTGCCCCTTAACCTAACTCAATTTGCCCCTTAACCTAACTCAATTTGCCCCTTAACCTAACTCAATTTGCCCCTTAACCTAACTCAAGTTGCCCCTTAACCTAACTCAAGTTGCCCCTTAACCTAACTCAAGTTGCCCCTTAACCTAACTCAAGTTGCCCCTTAACCTAACTCAAGTTGCCCCTTAACCTAACTCAAGTTGCCCCTTAACCTAACTCAAGTTGCCCCTTAACCTAACTCAAGTTGCCCCTTAACCTAACTCAAGTTGCCCCTTAACCTAACTCAAGTTGTCCCTTAACCTAACTCAAGTTGTCCCTTAACCTAACTCAAGTTGTCCCTTAACCTAACTCAAGTTGTCCCTTAACCTAACTCAAGTTGTCCCTTAACCTAACTCAAGTTGTCCCTTAACCTAACTCAAGTTGTCCCTTAACCTAACTCAAGTTGTCCCTTAACCTAACTCAAGTTGTCCCTTAACCTAACTCAATTTGCCCCTTAACCTAACTCAAGTTGCCCCTTAACCTAACTCAAGTTGCCCCTTAACCTAACTCAAGTTGCCCCTTAACCTAACTCAAGTTGCCCCTTAACCTAACCCACGTTGTCCCTTAACCTAACCCACGTTGTCCCTTAACCTAACCCACGTTGTCCCTTAACCTAACCCACGTTGTCCCTTAACCTAACCCACGTTGTCCCTTAACCTAACCCACGTTGTCCCTTAACCTAACCCACGTTGTCCCTTAACCTAACCCACGTTGTCCCTTAACCTAACCCACGTTGTCCCTTAACCTAACCCACGTTGTCCCTTAACCTAACCCACGTTGTCCCTTAACCTAACCCACGTTGTCCCTTAACCTAACCCACGTTGTCCCTTAACCTAACCCACGTTGTCCCTTAACCTAACCCACGTTGTCCCTTAACCTAACCCACGTTGTCCCTTAACCTAACCCACGTTGTCCCTTAACCTAACCCACGTTGTCCCTTAACCTAACCCACGTTGTCCCTTTGCCTAACATAGTTCACTGCTCGGAATCTCTGGTGTCGTTGTTATCCTCATGTAGATGTCTTGCGAGTGTTGCTTACTTTCCACATATTCCCGCTATCCACTGTCAATTGTACTGCAATAGGACTATATCGGCCCCCCCCCCCCTCCCTCTGTCCCTCTCTTTGTGTCTCTGTCCTCTCAAGCTGGTCGGTCTGGCGTTTGAGTGTTAAATGAGCCTCGCAGCTGTTCAGTTGCATTCAGATGTCGACGCCCTCAGTGTACGTCGTGGTATGGTCTGTGTCCATTGTCCGCTGATGTCGTACGCGTAACCCACACGCTGTACCGATCATCGGTCGTTACGTACAGAGTGAAGTAGTGTGATACGTGTGACCGTACGCTGGCTGTGCCCAACGGTGTCGAATCTCAATTTCCATATGTTGTGCTCGATGCTACTTGTCTCGTCTCCCAATAACAGCTAGGTTGCACTGTGGTACGCCGTAGAGGCGTGTGGGAGGAACGTACGAACGCATTGTATGTCACCCTGGGTCGCTGGGTGTGGTGGTGCGGTGAGTCAGGTCAGGTCAGGTCAGGTCAGGTCAGCGTGAGCCGTCTGATGTAGTGACGCGTGTATTCCGACTTTGTCGTATTGCCTCACACAAAGTGCTACCCTGGTGGACCGCGTTCCATATCTGGGACATGCCGCAGATGCCGGTTGACAGTGGATCGCGGAAGGGACATCGCATACGTGCGCGGGCCACCTTCCACGTGTTCTCTTCTGCACATGTCGCAGTGTGTATGTGGTCTGATGTAGCGTGTCGTGACACATGACATCCTGGCATGCAAGAATTGTTGAATTCGCAAATGTAGGTGGACATCTACGTTTACTGCCCAAGATACGCAAATGAACTGGAAATCCGTTGTTGAGCGGTTGTTCACGCTGGAGGTGAATCTGTAATGGCGACGATCGGTACAGCTATTAACCGGTTGTTTCAGCGGTACCCGCCACATCCACACACGTGACTAGGCCCATGTGGGTATGAAGCGATACGCGGCGGTGGCTTGGTGGGACTGTTCCCGGCCGGTGAAGGGGGGCCGCCCGGCGTGTTGGCCGCGCGCTGCGTGGGCGCACGCGCAACAGCCGGCTGGTGGGGGGCGCCGAGTGGCAGGAGCGCCAGCAGACGGGCCCGGCAGGCGGCGCAGCTACGCTGCGGCGCACCCTGCACGCGGCGCCTGGCGGCCAAAGTTGGTTCAGCCGAGCCCGGTGCGAAGCGCGGTGGACATCTGCAGTGTGCTGGTCTGATTGAGGACTGTGTGCGTTGAGGATGCGCCGCCGCCTGGCACTCGGCGCCGCGACGCCGTCTGCTGCTCGGTCGCCCCAGCGGTTCTCGCAGGTGGTTTGTATCGCAGTTGTGCGGACGTGTTGGCGCGTGCGCTGTGCTGGGAGAGTTCGCTTCTGCACCCAAGTGGGGCTTTGCCCTTGTGTGGCGCTGGCGTTGGAGCTGCCGGTCACCATAGGTGGCGCGTGTTGTCTCCCGCCGGCAATGCCACGACAGCACGCTCCCGGGCCTCTGTCGGCAGCGGCAAGCTCAGTTGGGAGCAAGGGTGTTTGCACTAAAACCGTCTACTCGCCTAACTCCGGGTGATTGCGCCTCTCTCGAAACCGACCAAGTACCTAGGACGGCGCTGCGCGCCGCCGGGACCTGAGAGGGTTTCGAGGTGTATCGTGCAGGGGAGCTCGGCCTCCTCCTGTTTGCAGAATAATTGAGCGGACGCTTGCGTGTTCGCGCGGGCCCCCGGGACACACTCCCGGGCGGCCGGCTGCTCAGCTCTAGTTGACGCAGCTCCCTGGTTGATCCTGCCAGTAGTCATATGCTTGTCTCAAAGATTAAGCCATGCATGTCTCAGTACAAGCCGCATTAAGGTGAAACCGCGAATGGCTCATTAAATCAGTTATGGTTCCTTAGATCGTACCCACGTTACTTGGATAACTGTGGTAATTCTAGAGCTAATACATGCAAACAGAGTCCCGACCAGAGATGGAAGGGACGCTTTTATTAGATCAAAACCAATCGGATTGGCTTGTCTGGTCCGTTTGCCTTGGTGACTCTGAATAACTTTGGGCTGATCGCACGGTCCTCGTACCGGCGACGCATCTTTCAAATGTCTGCCTTATCAACTGTCGATGGTAGGTTCTGCGCCTACCATGGTTGTAACGGGTAACGGGGAATCAGGGTTCGATTCCGGAGAGGGAGCCTGAGAAACGGCTACCACATCCAAGGAAGGCAGCAGGCGCGCAAATTACCCACTCCCGGCACGGGGAGGTAGTGACGAAAAATAACGATACGGGACTCATCCGAGGCCCCGTAATCGGAATGAGTACACTTTAAATCCTTTAACGAGTATCTATTGGAGGGCAAGTCTGGTGCCAGCAGCCGCGGTAATTCCAGCTCCAATAGCGTATATTAAAGTTGTTGCGGTTAAAAAGCTCGTAGTTGGATTTGTGTCCCACGCTGTTGGTTCACCGCCCGTCGGTGTTTAACTGGCATGTATCGTGGGACGTCCTGCCGGTGGGGCGAGCCGAAGGGGTGCTTTCGCGTCCCGAGGCGGACCCCGTTTAAATCCTACCAGGGTGCTCTTTGTTGAGTGTCTCGGTGGGCCGGCACGTTTACTTTGAACAAATTAGAGTGCTTAAAGCAGGCAAGCCCGCCTGAATACTGTGTGCATGGAATAATGGAATAGGACCTCGGTTCTATTTTGTTGGTTTTCGGAACCCGAGGTAATGATTAATAGGGACAGGCGGGGGCATTCGTATTGCGACGTTAGAGGTGAAATTCTTGGATCGTCGCAAGACGAACAGAAGCGAAAGCATTTGCCAAGTATGTTTTCATTAATCAAGAACGAAAGTTAGAGGTTCGAAGGCGATCAGATACCGCCCTAGTTCTAACCATAAACGATGCCAGCCAGCGATCCGCCGCAGTTCCTCCGATGACTCGGCGGGCAGCCTCCGGGAAACCAAAGCTTTTGGGTTCCGGGGGAAGTATGGTTGCAAAGCTGAAACTTAAAGGAATTGACGGAAGGGCACCACCAGGAGTGGAGCCTGCGGCTTAATTTGACTCAACACGGGAAACCTCACCAGGCCCGGACACCGGAAGGATTGACAGATTGATAGCTCTTTCTTGATTCGGTGGGTGGTGGTGCATGGCCGTTCTTAGTTGGTGGAGCGATTTGTCTGGTTAATTCCGATAACGAACGAGACTCTAGCCTGCTAACTAGTCGCGTGACATCCTTCGTGCTGTCAGCGATTACTTTTCTTCTTAGAGGGACAGGCGGCTTCTAGCCGCACGAGATTGAGCAATAACAGGTCTGTGATGCCCTTAGATGTTCTGGGCCGCACGCGCGCTACACTGAAGGAATCAGCGTGTCTTCCTAGGCCGAAAGGTCGGGGTAACCCGCTGAACCTCCTTCGTGCTAGGGATTGGGGCTTGCAATTGTTCCCCATGAACGAGGAATTCCCAGTAAGCGCGAGTCATAAGCTCGCGTTGATTACGTCCCTGCCCTTTGTACACACCGCCCGTCGCTACTACCGATTGAATGATTTAGTGAGGTCTTCGGACTGGTACGCGGCATCGACTCTGTCGTTGCCGATGCTACCGGAAAGATGACCAAACTTGATCATTTAGAGGAAGTAAAAGTCGTAACAAGGTTTCCGTAGGTGAACCTGCGGAAGGATCATTACCGACTAGACTGCATGTCTTTCGATGTGCGTGTCGTGTCGCGCAACACGCTACCTGTACGGCAGTGGCCGTGCGCCGCGTGCGGAACCACGCGTGCCTCTCAAAACTAGCGGAAGTGTTGTTGTTGTGTGGTACGAGCGCTGAAGCTCTGGAGCGGCTGGCCTGCGGTACCTGGCGCCTGGCGCCGGTTTTGAATGACGTTCGCCCGAGTGCCTGTCCGCTCCGGTGTGGAGCCGTACGACGCCCATCGGCTGTGAGGCCGTTGGACACAAAAAAATAGTGGAACAGGGGCCGTCAGACGCCTCAGTCCCGCAAATGCTACTGTCTTGAAAGAGACAGTGGGAGACTGAAAAGGAAAAGATCACCCAGGACGGTGGATCACTCGGCTCGTGGGTCGATGAAGAACGCAGCAAATTGCGCGTCGACATGTGAACTGCAGGACACATGAACATCGACGTTTCGAACGCACATTGCGGTCCATGGATTCCGTTCCCGGGCCACGTCTGGCTGAGGGTCGGCTACGTATACTGAAGCGCGCGGCGTTTGTCCCGCTTCGGAGACGTGGGAGTGTCGTGGTCGCCTGTGTGGCCGGCCGCGTCTCCTTAAACGTGCGATGCGCGCCCGTCGCCTGGCGGTTCGCATACCGGTACTTTCTCGGTAGCGTGCACAGCCGGCTGGCGGTGTGGCGTGCGACACCTCGTACAACGACCTCAGAGCAGGCGAGACTACCCGCTGAATTTAAGCATATTACTAAGCGGAGGAAAAGAAACTAACAAGGATTCCCCCAGTAGCGGCGAGCGAACAGGGAAGAGTCCAGCACCGAACCCCGCAGGCTGCCGCCTGTCGTGGCATGTGGTGTTTGGGAGGGTCCACTACCCCGACGCCTCGCGCCGAGCCCAAGTCCAACTTGAATGAGGCCACGGCCCGTAGAGGGTGCCAGGCCCGTAGCGGCCGGTGCGAGCGTCGGCGGGACCTCTCCT
>NW_026062062.1:72500-75000 GCF_023897955.1 Schistocerca gregaria | reverse complement strand
TGACGCCCGGCGGCAAAGAGTGCTCCTCTGAGGATATAGATGTTCCGTTCCGCCGCACAATGGTGACGGTGACCGCTGCCTGCGGTGGCAACGCTGGGCAGAGTCGATACTCGCCGTGTGGTGGAAGGTAAACATTATGCGGTACATCAGTACTTTCCTAATAGTTCGGTCGTCTCACGGCACTGCTTAGTAAATGATGCAAGGCCACATATAGATGATTTATGCGAATGTCCCTATACGTGCTGTAAGACTGGGCACACAACGTGAATCGCACGTCAGCCAGACACTCGAACATGCACCACTCTCGGCCTGCAACGGAGACACACAATACGTAAACATCTGGAATGCGACAATGTCGAGTGCATCCTCTCTGCCACATTGCACCGTCGACACTATGATAACCAGAGCAGTAGGTCCACCTATAAAAGCACAATACCCCACTCCTCCGACAACTACCATTGCTCAGATAAACCAACACCACCAACACACATCCTACACAGACGGGCACCAAATATCACCCCCCGCCCTCGTGTTATACCACATGAAAAATTGCAGAAGTGAGAGAGACACAGACCCGCCAGCCTCTTGCTACAAGCATCGCACCGACGTGACATATCTGACGGTGACTCAGGCATCCGCGTACTGCCACCACTATCCACCCCCCCCCCCCACTCTCTCTGCCCCCTTCCCACACAATACCGAATTTAACCAAGATTATCGCTTAACCTAACTGTGGATGTACCAGATTATCGCTTAACCTAACTGTGGCTGTACCAGATTATCGCTTAACCTAACTGTGGCTGTACCAGATTATCGCTTAACCTAACTGTGGCTGTACCAGATTATCGCTTAACCTAACTGTGGCTGTACCAGATTATCGCTTAACCTAACTGTGGCTGTACCAGATTATCGCTTAACCTAACTGTGGCTGTACCAGATTATCGCTTAACCTAACTGTGGCTGTACCAGATTATCGCTTAACCTAACTGTGGCTGTACCAGATTATCGCTTAACCTAACTGTGGCTGTACCAGATTATCGCTTAACCTAACTGTGGCTGTACCAGATTATCGCTTAACCTAACTGTGGCTGTACCAGATTATCGCTTAACCTAACTGTGGCTGTACCAGATTATCGCTTAACCTAACTGTGGCTGTACCAGATTATCGCTTAACCTAACTGTGGATGTACCAGATTATCGCTTAACCTAACTGTGGTTGTACCAGATTATCCCTTAACCTAACTCAATTTGCCCCTTAACCTAACTCAATTTGCCCCTTAACCTAACTCAATTTGCCCCTTAACCTAACTCAATTTGCCCCTTAACCTAACTCAATTTGCCCCTTAACCTAACTCAATTTGCCCCTTAACCTAACTCAATTTGCCCCTTAACCTAACTCAATTTGCCCCTTAACCTAACTCAATTTGCCCCTTAACCTAACTCAATTTGCCCCTTAACCTAACTCAATTTGCCCCTTAACCTAACTCAATTTGCCCCTTAACCTAACTCAATTTGCCCCTTAACCTAACTCAATTTGCCCCTTAACCTAACTCAATTTGCCCCTTAACCTAACTCAAGTTGCCCCTTAACCTAACTCAAGTTGCCCCTTAACCTAACTCAAGTTGCCCCTTAACCTAACTCAAGTTGCCCCTTAACCTAACTCAAGTTGCCCCTTAACCTAACTCAAGTTGCCCCTTAACCTAACTCAAGTTGCCCCTTAACCTAACTCAAGTTGCCCCTTAACCTAACTCAAGTTGCCCCTTAACCTAACTCAAGTTGCCCCTTAACCTAACTCAAGTTGTCCCTTAACCTAACTCAAGTTGTCCCTTAACCTAACTCAAGTTGTCCCTTAACCTAACTCAAGTTGTCCCTTAACCTAACTCAAGTTGTCCCTTAACCTAACTCAAGTTGTCCCTTAACCTAACTCAAGTTGTCCCTTAACCTAACTCAAGTTGCCCCTTAACCTAACTCAAGTTGCCCCTTAACCTAACCCACGTTGTCCCTTAACCTAACCCACGTTGTCCCTTAACCTAACCCACGTTGTCCCTTAACCTAACCCACGTTGTCCCTTAACCTAACCCACGTTGTCCCTTAACCTAACCCACGTTGTCCCTTAACCTAACCCACGTTGTCCCTTAACCTAACCCACGTTGTCCCTTAACCTAACCCACGTTGTCCCTTAACCTAACCCACGTTGTCCCTTAACCTAACCCACGTTGTCCCTTAACCTAACCCACGTTGTCCCTTAACCTAACCCACGTTGTCCCTTAACCTAACCCACGTTGTCCCTTAACCTAACCCACGTTGTCCCTTAACCTAACCCACGTTGTCCCTTAACCTAACCCACGTTGTCCCTTTGCCTAACATAGTTCACTGCTCGGAATCTCTGGTGTCGTTGTTATCCTCATGTAGATGTCTTGCGAGTGTTGCTTACTTTCCACATATTCCCGCTATCCACTGTCAATTGTACTGCAATAGGACTATATCGGCCCCCCCCCTC
>NW_026062062.1:55000-62500 GCF_023897955.1 Schistocerca gregaria | reverse complement strand
TACCATTGCTCAGATAAACCAACACCACCAACACACATCCTACACAGACGGGCACCAAATATCACCCCCCGCCCTCGTGTTATACCACATGAAAAATTGCAGAAGTGAGAGAGACACAGACCCGCCAGCCTCTTGCTACAAGCATCGCACCGACGTGACATATCTGACGGTGACTCAGGCATCCGCGTACTGCCACCACTATCCACCCCCCCCCCCCACTCTCTCTGCCCCCTTCCCACACAATACCGAATTTAACCAAGATTATCGCTTAACCTAACTGTGGCTGTACCAGATTATCGCTTAACCTAACTGTGGCTGTACCAGATTATCGCTTAACCTAACTGTGGCTGTACCAGATTATCGCTTAACCTAACTGTGGCTGTACCAGATTATCGCTTAACCTAACTGTGGCTGTACCAGATTATCGCTTAACCTAACTGTGGCTGTACCAGATTATCGCTTAACCTAACTGTGGCTGTACCAGATTATCGCTTAACCTAACTGTGGCTGTACCAGATTATCGCTTAACCTAACTGTGGCTGTACCAGATTATCGCTTAACCTAACTGTGGCTGTACCAGATTATCGCTTAACCTAACTGTGGCTGTACCAGATTATCGCTTAACCTAACTGTGGCTGTACCAGATTATCGCTTAACCTAACTGTGGCTGTACCAGATTATCGCTTAACCTAACTGTGGATGTACCAGATTATCGCTTAACCTAACTGTGGTTGTACCAGATTATCCCTTAACCTAACTCAATTTGCCCCTTAACCTAACTCAATTTGCCCCTTAACCTAACTCAATTTGCCCCTTAACCTAACTCAATTTGCCCCTTAACCTAACTCAATTTGCCCCTTAACCTAACTCAATTTGCCCCTTAACCTAACTCAATTTGCCCCTTAACCTAACTCAATTTGCCCCTTAACCTAACTCAATTTGCCCCTTAACCTAACTCAATTTGCCCCTTAACCTAACTCAATTTGCCCCTTAACCTAACTCAATTTGCCCCTTAACCTAACTCAATTTGCCCCTTAACCTAACTCAATTTGCCCCTTAACCTAACTCAAGTTGCCCCTTAACCTAACTCAAGTTGCCCCTTAACCTAACTCAAGTTGCCCCTTAACCTAACTCAAGTTGCCCCTTAACCTAACTCAAGTTGCCCCTTAACCTAACTCAAGTTGCCCCTTAACCTAACTCAAGTTGCCCCTTAACCTAACTCAAGTTGCCCCTTAACCTAACTCAAGTTGCCCCTTAACCTAACTCAAGTTGCCCCTTAACCTAACTCAAGTTGCCCCTTAACCTAACTCAAGTTGCCCCTTAACCTAACTCAAGTTGTCCCTTAACCTAACTCAAGTTGTCCCTTAACCTAACTCAAGTTGTCCCTTAACCTAACTCAAGTTGTCCCTTAACCTAACTCAAGTTGTCCCTTAACCTAACTCAAGTTGTCCCTTAACCTAACTCAAGTTGTCCCTTAACCTAACTCAAGTTGTCCCTTAACCTAACTCAAGTTGTCCCTTAACCTAACTCAATTTGCCCCTTAACCTAACTCAAGTTGCCCCTTAACCTAACTCAAGTTGCCCCTTAACCTAACTCAAGTTGCCCCTTAACCTAACTCAAGTTGCCCCTTAACCTAACCCACGTTGTCCCTTAACCTAACCCACGTTGTCCCTTAACCTAACCCACGTTGTCCCTTAACCTAACCCACGTTGTCCCTTAACCTAACCCACGTTGTCCCTTAACCTAACCCACGTTGTCCCTTAACCTAACCCACGTTGTCCCTTAACCTAACCCACGTTGTCCCTTAACCTAACCCACGTTGTCCCTTAACCTAACCCACGTTGTCCCTTAACCTAACCCACGTTGTCCCTTAACCTAACCCACGTTGTCCCTTAACCTAACCCACGTTGTCCCTTAACCTAACCCACGTTGTCCCTTAACCTAACCCACGTTGTCCCTTAACCTAACCCACGTTGTCCCTTAACCTAACCCACGTTGTCCCTTAACCTAACCCACGTTGTCCCTTAACCTAACCCACGTTGTCCCTTTGCCTAACATAGTTCACTGCTCGGAATCTCTGGTGTCGTTGTTATCCTCATGTAGATGTCTTGCGAGTGTTGCTTACTTTCCACATATTCCCGCTATCCACTGTCAATTGTACTGCAATAGGACTATATCGGCCCCCCCCCCCCCCTCTGTCCCTCTCTTTGTGTCTCTGTCCTCTCAAGCTGGTCGGTCTGGCGTTTGAGTGTTAAATGAGCCTCGCAGCTGTTCAGTTGCATTCAGATGTCGACGCCCTCAGTGTACGTCGTGGTATGGTCTGTGTCCATTGTCCGCTGATGTCGTACGCGTAACCCACACGCTGTACCGATCATCGGTCGTTACGTACAGAGTGAAGTAGTGTGATACGTGTGACCGTACGCTGGCTGTGCCCAACGGTGTCGAATCTCAATTTCCATATGTTGTGCTCGATGCTACTTGTCTCGTCTCCCAATAACAGCTAGGTTGCACTGTGGTACGCCGTAGAGGCGTGTGGGAGGAACGTACGAACGCATTGTATGTCACCCTGGGTCGCTGGGTGTGGTGGTGCGGTGAGTCAGGTCAGGTCAGGTCAGGTCAGGTCAGCGTGAGCCGTCTGATGTAGTGACGCGTGTATTCCGACTTTGTCGTATTGCCTCACACAAAGTGCTACCCTGGTGGACCGCGTTCCATATCTGGGACATGCCGCAGATGCCGGTTGACAGTGGATCGCGGAAGGGACATCGCATACGTGCGCGGGCCACCTTCCACGTGTTCTCTTCTGCACATGTCGCAGTGTGTATGTGGTCTGATGTAGCGTGTCGTGACACATGACATCCTGGCATGCAAGAATTGTTGAATTCGCAAATGTAGGTGGACATCTACGTTTACTGCCCAAGATACGCAAATGAACTGGAAATCCGTTGTTGAGCGGTTGTTCACGCTGGAGGTGAATCTGTAATGGCGACGATCGGTACAGCTATTAACCGGTTGTTTCAGCGGTACCCGCCACATCCACACACGTGACTAGGCCCATGTGGGTATGAAGCGATACGCGGCGGTGGCTTGGTGGGACTGTTCCCGGCCGGTGAAGGGGGGCCGCCCGGCGTGTTGGCCGCGCGCTGCGTGGGCGCACGCGCAACAGCCGGCTGGTGGGGGGCGCCGAGTGGCAGGAGCGCCAGCAGACGGGCCCGGCAGGCGGCGCAGCTACGCTGCGGCGCACCCTGCACGCGGCGCCTGGCGGCCAAAGTTGGTTCAGCCGAGCCCGGTGCGAAGCGCGGTGGACATCTGCAGTGTGCTGGTCTGATTGAGGACTGTGTGCGTTGAGGATGCGCCGCCGCCTGGCACTCGGCGCCGCGACGCCGTCTGCTGCTCGGTCGCCCCAGCGGTTCTCGCAGGTGGTTTGTATCGCAGTTGTGCGGACGTGTTGGCGCGTGCGCTGTGCTGGGAGAGTTCGCTTCTGCACCCAAGTGGGGCTTTGCCCTTGTGTGGCGCTGGCGTTGGAGCTGCCGGTCACCATAGGTGGCGCGTGTTGTCTCCCGCCGGCAATGCCACGACAGCACGCTCCCGGGCCTCTGTCGGCAGCGGCAAGCTCAGTTGGGAGCAAGGGTGTTTGCACTAAAACCGTCTACTCGCCTAACTCCGGGTGATTGCGCCTCTCTCGAAACCGACCAAGTACCTAGGACGGCGCTGCGCGCCGCCGGGACCTGAGAGGGTTTCGAGGTGTATCGTGCAGGGGAGCTCGGCCTCCTCCTGTTTGCAGAATAATTGAGCGGACGCTTGCGTGTTCGCGCGGGCCCCCGGGACACACTCCCGGGCGGCCGGCTGCTCAGCTCTAGTTGACGCAGCTCCCTGGTTGATCCTGCCAGTAGTCATATGCTTGTCTCAAAGATTAAGCCATGCATGTCTCAGTACAAGCCGCATTAAGGTGAAACCGCGAATGGCTCATTAAATCAGTTATGGTTCCTTAGATCGTACCCACGTTACTTGGATAACTGTGGTAATTCTAGAGCTAATACATGCAAACAGAGTCCCGACCAGAGATGGAAGGGACGCTTTTATTAGATCAAAACCAATCGGATTGGCTTGTCTGGTCCGTTTGCCTTGGTGACTCTGAATAACTTTGGGCTGATCGCACGGTCCTCGTACCGGCGACGCATCTTTCAAATGTCTGCCTTATCAACTGTCGATGGTAGGTTCTGCGCCTACCATGGTTGTAACGGGTAACGGGGAATCAGGGTTCGATTCCGGAGAGGGAGCCTGAGAAATGGCTACCACATCCAAGGAAGGCAGCAGGCGCGCAAATTACCCACTCCCGGCACGGGGAGGTAGTGACGAAAAATAACGATACGGGACTCATCCGAGGCCCCGTAATCGGAATGAGTACACTTTAAATCCTTTAACGAGTATCTATTGGAGGGCAAGTCTGGTGCCAGCAGCCGCGGTAATTCCAGCTCCAATAGCGTATATTAAAGTTGTTGCGGTTAAAAAGCTCGTAGTTGGATTTGTGTCCCACGCTGTTGGTTCACCGCCCGTCGGTGTTTAACTGGCATGTATCGTGGGACGTCCTGCCGGTGGGGCGAGCCGAAGGGGTGCTTTCGCGTCCCGAGGCGGACCCCGTTTAAATCCTACCAGGGTGCTCTTTGTTGAGTGTCTCGGTGGGCCGGCACGTTTACTTTGAACAAATTAGAGTGCTTAAAGCAGGCAAGCCCGCCTGAATACTGTGTGCATGGAATAATGGAATAGGACCTCGGTTCTATTTTGTTGGTTTTCGGAACGCGAGGTAATGATTAATAGGGACAGGCGGGGGCATTCGTATTGCGACGTTAGAGGTGAAATTCTTGGATCGTCGCAAGACGAACAGAAGCGAAAGCATTTGCCAAGTATGTTTTCATTAATCAAGAACGAAAGTTAGAGGTTCGAAGGCGATCAGATACCGCCCTAGTTCTAACCATAAACGATGCCAGCCAGCGATCCGCCGCAGTTCCTCCGATGACTCGGCGGGCAGCCTCCGGGAAACCAAAGCTTTTGGGTTCCGGGGGAAGTATGGTTGCAAAGCTGAAACTTAAAGGAATTGACGGAAGGGCACCACCAGGAGTGGAGCCTGCGGCTTAATTTGACTCAACACGGGAAACCTCACCAGGCCCGGACACCGGAAGGATTGACGGATTGATAGCTCTTTCTTGATTCGGTGGGTGGTGGTGCATGGCCGTTCTTAGTTGGTGGAGCGATTTGTCTGGTTAATTCCGATAACGAACGAGACTCTAGCCTGCTAACTAGTCGCGTGACATCCTTCGTGCTGTCAGCGATTACTTTTCTTCTTAGAGGGACAGGCGGCTTCTAGCCGCACGAGATTGAGCAATAACAGGTCTGTGATGCCCTTAGATGTTCTGGGCCGCACGCGCGCTACACTGAAGGAATCAGCGTGTCTTCCTAGGCCGAAAGGTCGGGGTAACCCGCTGAACCTCCTTCGTGCTAGGGATTGGGGCTTGCAATTGTTCCCCATGAACGAGGAATTCCCAGTAAGCGCGAGTCATAAGCTCGCGTTGATTACGTCCCTGCCCTTTGTACACACCGCCCGTCGCTACTACCGATTGAATGATTTAGTGAGGTCTTCGGACTGGTACGCGGCATCGACTCTGTCGTTGCCGATGCTACCGGAAAGATGACCAAACTTGATCATTTAGAGGAAGTAAAAGTCGTAACAAGGTTTCCGTAGGTGAACCTGCGGAAGGATCATTACCGACTAGACTGCATGTCTTTCGATGTGCGTGTCGTGTCGCGCAACACGCTACCTGTACGGCAGTGGCCGTGCGCCGCGTGCGGAACCACGCGTGCCTCTCAAAACTAGCGGAAGTGTTGTTGTTGTGTGGTACGAGCGCTGAAGCTCTGGAGCGGCTGGCCTGCGGTACCTGGCGCCTGGCGCCGGTTTTGAATGACGTTCGCCCGAGTGCCTGTCCGCTCCGGTGTGGAGCCGTACGACGCCCATCGGCTGTGAGGCCGTTGGACACAAAAAAATAGTGGAACAGGGGCCGTCAGACGCCTCAGTCCCGCAAATGCTACTGTCTTGAAAGAGACAGTGGGAGACTGAAAAGGAAAAGATCACCCAGGACGGTGGATCACTCGGCTCGTGGGTCGATGAAGAACGCAGCAAATTGCGCGTCGACATGTGAACTGCAGGACACATGAACATCGACGTTTCGAACGCACATTGCGGTCCATGGATTCCGTTCCCGGGCCACGTCTGGCTGAGGGTCGGCTACGTATACTGAAGCGCGCGGCGTTTGTCCCGCTTCGGAGACGTGGGAGTGTCGTGGTCGCCTGTGTGGCCGGCCGCGTCTCCTTAAACGTGCGATGCGCGCCCGTCGCCTGGCGGTTCGCATACCGGTACTTTCTCGGTAGCGTGCACAGCCGGCTGGCGGTGTGGCGTGCGACACCTCGTACAACGACCTCAGAGCAGGCGAGACTACCCGCTGAATTTAAGCATATTACTAAGCGGAGGAAAAGAAACTAACAAGGATTCCCCCAGTAGCGGCGAGCGAACAGGGAAGAGTCCAGCACCGAACCCCGCAGGCTGCCGCCTGTCGTGGCATGTGGTGTTTGGGAGGGTCCACTACCCCGACGCCTCGCGCCGAGCCCAAGTCCAACTTGAATGAGGCCACGGCCCGTAGAGGGTGCCAGGCCCGTAGCGGCCGGTGCGAGCGTCGGCGGGACCTCTCCTTCGAGTCGGGTTGCTTGAGAGTGCAGCTCCAAGTGGGTGGTAAACTCCATCTGAGACTAAATATGACCACGAGACCGATAGCGAACAAGTACCGTGAGGGAAAGTTGAAAAGAACTTTGAAGAGAGAGTTCAAAAGTACGTGAAACCGTTCTGGGGTAAACGTGAGAAGTCCGAAAGGTCGAACGGGTGAGATTCACGCCCATCCGGCCACTGGCCCCCGCCCTCGGCAGATGGGGCCGGCCGCCCGCGCGGAGCAATCCGCGGCGGGGTCGTGTCCGGTTGCCTTTCCACTCGCCGCGGGGTGGGGCCGTTCCGGTGTGCGGTGGGCCGCACTTCTCCCCTAGTAGGACGTCGCGACCCGCTGGGTGCCGGCCTACGGCCCGGGTGCGCAGCCTGTCCTTCCGCGGGCCTCGGTTCGCGTCTGTTGGGCAGAGCCCCGGTGTCCTGGCTGGCTGCTCGGCGGTATATCTGGAGGAGTCGATTCGCCCCTTTGGGCGCTCGGGCTCCCGGCAAGCGCGCGCGGTTCTTCCCGGATGACGGACCTACCTGGCCCGGCCCCGGACCCGCGCCGCTGTTGGCTCGGGATGCTCTCGGGCGGAATAATCGCTCCCGTCAGCGGCGCTTCAGCTTTGGACAATTTCACGACCCGTCTTGAAACACGGACCAAGGAGTCTAACATGTGCGCGAGTCATTGGGCTGTACGAAACCTAAAGGCGTAATGAAAGTGAAGGTCTCGCCTTGCGCGGGCCGAGGGAGGATGG
>NW_026062062.1:47500-50000 GCF_023897955.1 Schistocerca gregaria | reverse complement strand
AAATGATGCAAGGCCACATATAGATGATTTATGCGAATGTCCCTATACGTGCTGTAAGACTGGGCACACAACGTGAATCGCACGTCAGCCAGACACTCGAACATGCACCACTCTCGGCCTGCAACGGAGACACACAATACGTAAACATCTGGAATGCGACAATGTCGAGTGCATCCTCTCTGCCACATTGCACCGTCGACACTATGATAACCAGAGCAGTAGGTCCACCTATAAAAGCACAATACCCCACTCCTCCGACAACTACCATTGCTCAGATAAACCAACACCACCAACACACATCCTACACAGACGGGCACCAAATATCACCCCCCGCCCTCGTGTTATACCACATGAAAAATTGCAGAAGTGAGAGAGACACAGACCCGCCAGCCTCTTGCTACAAGCATCGCACCGACGTGACATATCTGACGGTGACTCAGGCATCCGCGTACTGCCACCACTATCCACCCCCCCCCCCACTCTCTCTGCCCCCTTCCCACACAATACCGAATTTAACCAAGATTATCGCTTAACCTAACTGTGGATGTACCAGATTATCGCTTAACCTAACTGTGGCTGTACCAGATTATCGCTTAACCTAACTGTGGCTGTACCAGATTATCGCTTAACCTAACTGTGGCTGTACCAGATTATCGCTTAACCTAACTGTGGCTGTACCAGATTATCGCTTAACCTAACTGTGGCTGTACCAGATTATCGCTTAACCTAACTGTGGCTGTACCAGATTATCGCTTAACCTAACTGTGGCTGTACCAGATTATCGCTTAACCTAACTGTGGCTGTACCAGATTATCGCTTAACCTAACTGTGGCTGTACCAGATTATCGCTTAACCTAACTGTGGCTGTACCAGATTATCGCTTAACCTAACTGTGGCTGTACCAGATTATCGCTTAACCTAACTGTGGCTGTACCAGATTATCGCTTAACCTAACTGTGGCTGTACCAGATTATCGCTTAACCTAACTGTGGATGTACCAGATTATCGCTTAACCTAACTGTGGTTGTACCAGATTATCCCTTAACCTAACTCAATTTGCCCCTTAACCTAACTCAATTTGCCCCTTAACCTAACTCAATTTGCCCCTTAACCTAACTCAATTTGCCCCTTAACCTAACTCAATTTGCCCCTTAACCTAACTCAATTTGCCCCTTAACCTAACTCAATTTGCCCCTTAACCTAACTCAATTTGCCCCTTAACCTAACTCAATTTGCCCCTTAACCTAACTCAATTTGCCCCTTAACCTAACTCAATTTGCCCCTTAACCTAACTCAATTTGCCCCTTAACCTAACTCAATTTGCCCCTTAACCTAACTCAATTTGCCCCTTAACCTAACTCAATTTGCCCCTTAACCTAACTCAATTTGCCCCTTAACCTAACTCAAGTTGCCCCTTAACCTAACTCAAGTTGCCCCTTAACCTAACTCAAGTTGCCCCTTAACCTAACTCAAGTTGCCCCTTAACCTAACTCAAGTTGCCCCTTAACCTAACTCAAGTTGCCCCTTAACCTAACTCAAGTTGCCCCTTAACCTAACTCAAGTTGCCCCTTAACCTAACTCAAGTTGCCCCTTAACCTAACTCAAGTTGCCCCTTAACCTAACTCAAGTTGCCCCTTAACCTAACTCAAGTTGCCCCTTAACCTAACTCAAGTTGTCCCTTAACCTAACTCAAGTTGTCCCTTAACCTAACTCAAGTTGTCCCTTAACCTAACTCAAGTTGTCCCTTAACCTAACTCAAGTTGTCCCTTAACCTAACTCAAGTTGTCCCTTAACCTAACTCAAGTTGTCCCTTAACCTAACTCAAGTTGTCCCTTAACCTAACTCAAGTTGTCCCTTAACCTAACTCAAGTTGTCCCTTAACCTAACTCAAGTTGTCCCTTAACCTAACTCAATTTGCCCCTTAACCTAACTCAAGTTGCCCCTTAACCTAACTCAAGTTGCCCCTTAACCTAACTCAAGTTGCCCCTTAACCTAACCCACGTTGTCCCTTAACCTAACCCACGTTGTCCCTTAACCTAACCCACGTTGTCCCTTAACCTAACCCACGTTGTCCCTTAACCTAACCCACGTTGTCCCTTAACCTAACCCACGTTGTCCCTTAACCTAACCCACGTTGTCCCTTAACCTAACCCACGTTGTCCCTTAACCTAACCCACGTTGTCCCTTAACCTAACCCACGTTGTCCCTTAACCTAACCCACGTTGTCCCTTAACCTAACCCACGTTGTCCCTTAACCTAACCCACGTTGTCCCTTAACCTAACCCACGTTGTCCCTTAACCTAACCCACGTTGTCCCTTAACCTAACCCACGTTGTCCCTTAACCTAACCCACGTTGTCCCTTAACCTAACCCACGTTGTCCCTTAACCTAACCCACGTTGTCCCTTAACCTAACCCACGTTGTCCCTTTGCCTAACATAGTTCACTGCTCGGAATCTCTGGTGTCGTTGTTATCCTCATGTAGATGTCTTGCGAGTGTT
>NW_026062062.1:30000-37500 GCF_023897955.1 Schistocerca gregaria | reverse complement strand
GCACCGTCGACACTATGATAACCAGAGCAGTAGGTCCACCTATAAAAGCACAATACCCCACTCCTCCGACAACTACCATTGCTCAGATAAACCAACACCACCAACACACATCCTACACAGACGGGCACCAAATATCACCCCCCGCCCTCGTGTTATACCACATGAAAAATTGCAGAAGTGAGAGAGACACAGACCCGCCAGCCTCTTGCTACAAGCATCGCACCGACGTGACATATCTGACGGTGACTCAGGCATCCGCGTACTGCCACCACTATCCACCCCCCCCCCCCCCCACTCTCTCTGCCCCCTTCCCACACAATACCGAATTTAACCAAGATTATCGCTTAACCTAACTGTGGATGTACCAGATTATCGCTTAACCTAACTGTGGCTGTACCAGATTATCGCTTAACCTAACTGTGGCTGTACCAGATTATCGCTTAACCTAACTGTGGCTGTACCAGATTATCGCTTAACCTAACTGTGGCTGTACCAGATTATCGCTTAACCTAACTGTGGCTGTACCAGATTATCGCTTAACCTAACTGTGGCTGTACCAGATTATCGCTTAACCTAACTGTGGCTGTACCAGATTATCGCTTAACCTAACTGTGGCTGTACCAGATTATCGCTTAACCTAACTGTGGCTGTACCAGATTATCGCTTAACCTAACTGTGGCTGTACCAGATTATCGCTTAACCTAACTGTGGCTGTACCAGATTATCGCTTAACCTAACTGTGGCTGTACCAGATTATCGCTTAACCTAACTGTGGATGTACCAGATTATCGCTTAACCTAACTGTGGTTGTACCAGATTATCCCTTAACCTAACTCAATTTGCCCCTTAACCTAACTCAATTTGCCCCTTAACCTAACTCAATTTGCCCCTTAACCTAACTCAATTTGCCCCTTAACCTAACTCAATTTGCCCCTTAACCTAACTCAATTTGCCCCTTAACCTAACTCAATTTGCCCCTTAACCTAACTCAATTTGCCCCTTAACCTAACTCAATTTGCCCCTTAACCTAACTCAATTTGCCCCTTAACCTAACTCAATTTGCCCCTTAACCTAACTCAATTTGCCCCTTAACCTAACTCAATTTGCCCCTTAACCTAACTCAATTTGCCCCTTAACCTAACTCAAGTTGCCCCTTAACCTAACTCAAGTTGCCCCTTAACCTAACTCAAGTTGCCCCTTAACCTAACTCAAGTTGCCCCTTAACCTAACTCAAGTTGCCCCTTAACCTAACTCAAGTTGCCCCTTAACCTAACTCAAGTTGCCCCTTAACCTAACTCAAGTTGCCCCTTAACCTAACTCAAGTTGCCCCTTAACCTAACTCAAGTTGCCCCTTAACCTAACTCAAGTTGCCCCTTAACCTAACTCAAGTTGTCCCTTAACCTAACTCAAGTTGTCCCTTAACCTAACTCAAGTTGTCCCTTAACCTAACTCAAGTTGTCCCTTAACCTAACTCAAGTTGTCCCTTAACCTAACTCAAGTTGTCCCTTAACCTAACTCAAGTTGTCCCTTAACCTAACTCAAGTTGTCCCTTAACCTAACTCAAGTTGTCCCTTAACCTAACTCAATTTGCCCCTTAACCTAACTCAAGTTGCCCCTTAACCTAACTCAAGTTGCCCCTTAACCTAACTCAAGTTGCCCCTTAACCTAACTCAAGTTGCCCCTTAACCTAACCCACGTTGTCCCTTAACCTAACCCACGTTGTCCCTTAACCTAACCCACGTTGTCCCTTAACCTAACCCACGTTGTCCCTTAACCTAACCCACGTTGTCCCTTAACCTAACCCACGTTGTCCCTTAACCTAACCCACGTTGTCCCTTAACCTAACCCACGTTGTCCCTTAACCTAACCCACGTTGTCCCTTAACCTAACCCACGTTGTCCCTTAACCTAACCCACGTTGTCCCTTAACCTAACCCACGTTGTCCCTTAACCTAACCCACGTTGTCCCTTAACCTAACCCACGTTGTCCCTTAACCTAACCCACGTTGTCCCTTAACCTAACCCACGTTGTCCCTTAACCTAACCCACGTTGTCCCTTAACCTAACCCACGTTGTCCCTTAACCTAACCCACGTTGTCCCTTAACCTAACCCACGTTGTCCCTTTGCCTAACATAGTTCACTGCTCGGAATCTCTGGTGTCGTTGTTATCCTCATGTAGATGTCTTGCGAGTGTTGCTTACTTTCCACATATTCCCGCTATCCACTGTCAATTGTACTGCAATAGGACTATATCGGCCCCCCCCCCCCTCCCTCTGTCCCTCTCTTTGTGTCTCTGTCCTCTCAAGCTGGTCGGTCTGGCGTTTGAGTGTTAAATGAGCCTCGCAGCTGTTCAGTTGCATTCAGATGTCGACGCCCTCAGTGTACGTCGTGGTATGGTCTGTGTCCATTGTCCGCTGATGTCGTACGCGTAACCCACACGCTGTACCGATCATCGGTCGTTACGTACAGAGTGAAGTAGTGTGATACGTGTGACCGTACGCTGGCTGTGCCCAACGGTGTCGAATCTCAATTTCCATATGTTGTGCTCGATGCTACTTGTCTCGTCTCCCAATAACAGCTAGGTTGCACTGTGGTACGCCGTAGAGGCGTGTGGGAGGAACGTACGAACGCATTGTATGTCACCCTGGGTCGCTGGGTGTGGTGGTGCGGTGAGTCAGGTCAGGTCAGGTCAGGTCAGGTCAGCGTGAGCCGTCTGATGTAGTGACGCGTGTATTCCGACTTTGTCGTATTGCCTCACACAAAGTGCTACCCTGGTGGACCGCGTTCCATATCTGGGACATGCCGCAGATGCCGGTTGACAGTGGATCGCGGAAGGGACATCGCATACGTGCGCGGGCCACCTTCCACGTGTTCTCTTCTGCACATGTCGCAGTGTGTATGTGGTCTGATGTAGCGTGTCGTGACACATGACATCCTGGCATGCAAGAATTGTTGAATTCGCAAATGTAGGTGGACATCTACGTTTACTGCCCAAGATACGCAAATGAACTGGAAATCCGTTGTTGAGCGGTTGTTCACGCTGGAGGTGAATCTGTAATGGCGACGATCGGTACAGCTATTAACCGGTTGTTTCAGCGGTACCCGCCACATCCACACACGTGACTAGGCCCATGTGGGTATGAAGCGATACGCGGCGGTGGCTTGGTGGGACTGTTCCCGGCCGGTGAAGGGGGGCCGCCCGGCGTGTTGGCCGCGCGCTGCGTGGGCGCACGCGCAACAGCCGGCTGGTGGGGGGCGCCGAGTGGCAGGAGCGCCAGCAGACGGGCCCGGCAGGCGGCGCAGCTACGCTGCGGCGCACCCTGCACGCGGCGCCTGGCGGCCAAAGTTGGTTCAGCCGAGCCCGGTGCGAAGCGCGGTGGACATCTGCAGTGTGCTGGTCTGATTGAGGACTGTGTGCGTTGAGGATGCGCCGCCGCCTGGCACTCGGCGCCGCGACGCCGTCTGCTGCTCGGTCGCCCCAGCGGTTCTCGCAGGTGGTTTGTATCGCAGTTGTGCGGACGTGTTGGCGCGTGCGCTGTGCTGGGAGAGTTCGCTTCTGCACCCAAGTGGGGCTTTGCCCTTGTGTGGCGCTGGCGTTGGAGCTGCCGGTCACCATAGGTGGCGCGTGTTGTCTCCCGCCGGCAATGCCACGACAGCACGCTCCCGGGCCTCTGTCGGCAGCGGCAAGCTCAGTTGGGAGCAAGGGTGTTTGCACTAAAACCGTCTACTCGCCTAACTCCGGGTGATTGCGCCTCTCTCGAAACCGACCAAGTACCTAGGACGGCGCTGCGCGCCGCCGGGACCTGAGAGGGTTTCGAGGTGTATCGTGCAGGGGAGCTCGGCCTCCTCCTGTTTGCAGAATAATTGAGCGGACGCTTGCGTGTTCGCGCGGGCCCCCGGGACACACTCCCGGGCGGCCGGCTGCTCAGCTCTAGTTGACGCAGCTCCCTGGTTGATCCTGCCAGTAGTCATATGCTTGTCTCAAAGATTAAGCCATGCATGTCTCAGTACAAGCCGCATTAAGGTGAAACCGCGAATGGCTCATTAAATCAGTTATGGTTCCTTAGATCGTACCCACGTTACTTGGATAACTGTGGTAATTCTAGAGCTAATACATGCAAACAGAGTCCCGACCAGAGATGGAAGGGACGCTTTTATTAGATCAAAACCAATCGGATTGGCTTGTCTGGTCCGTTTGCCTTGGTGACTCTGAATAACTTTGGGCTGATCGCACGGTCCTCGTACCGGCGACGCATCTTTCAAATGTCTGCCTTATCAACTGTCGATGGTAGGTTCTGCGCCTACCATGGTTGTAACGGGTAACGGGGAATCAGGGTTCGATTCCGGAGAGGGAGCCTGAGAAACGGCTACCACATCCAAGGAAGGCAGCAGGCGCGCAAATTACCCACTCCCGGCACGGGGAGGTAGTGACGAAAAATAACGATACGGGACTCATCCGAGGCCCCGTAATCGGAATGAGTACACTTTAAATCCTTTAACGAGTATCTATTGGAGGGCAAGTCTGGTGCCAGCAGCCGCGGTAATTCCAGCTCCAATAGCGTATATTAAAGTTGTTGCGGTTAAAAAGCTCGTAGTTGGATTTGTGTCCCACGCTGTTGGTTCACCGCCCGTCGGTGTTTAACTGGCATGTATCGTGGGACGTCCTGCCGGTGGGGCGAGCCGAAGGGGTGCTTTCGCGTCCCGAGGCGGACCCCGTTTAAATCCTACCAGGGTGCTCTTTGTTGAGTGTCTCGGTGGGCCGGCACGTTTACTTTGAACAAATTAGAGTGCTTAAAGCAGGCAAGCCCGCCTGAATACTGTGTGCATGGAATAATGGAATAGGACCTCGGTTCTATTTTGTTGGTTTTCGGAACCCGAGGTAATGATTAATAGGGACAGGCGGGGGCATTCGTATTGCGACGTTAGAGGTGAAATTCTTGGATCGTCGCAAGACGAACAGAAGCGAAAGCATTTGCCAAGTATGTTTTCATTAATCAAGAACGAAAGTTAGAGGTTCGAAGGCGATCAGATACCGCCCTAGTTCTAACCATAAACGATGCCAGCCAGCGATCCGCCGCAGTTCCTCCGATGACTCGGCGGGCAGCCTCCGGGAAACCAAAGCTTTTGGGTTCCGGGGGAAGTATGGTTGCAAAGCTGAAACTTAAAGGAATTGACGGAAGGGCACCACCAGGAGTGGAGCCTGCGGCTTAATTTGACTCAACACGGGAAACCTCACCAGGCCCGGACACCGGAAGGATTGACAGATTGATAGCTCTTTCTTGATTCGGTGGGTGGTGGTGCATGGCCGTTCTTAGTTGGTGGAGCGATTTGTCTGGTTAATTCCGATAACGAACGAGACTCTAGCCTGCTAACTAGTCGCGTGACATCCTTCGTGCTGTCAGCGATTACTTTTCTTCTTAGAGGGACAGGCGGCTTCTAGCCGCACGAGATTGAGCAATAACAGGTCTGTGATGCCCTTAGATGTTCTGGGCCGCACGCGCGCTACACTGAAGGAATCAGCGTGTCTTCCTAGGCCGAAAGGTCGGGGTAACCCGCTGAACCTCCTTCGTGCTAGGGATTGGGGCTTGCAATTGTTCCCCATGAACGAGGAATTCCCAGTAAGCGCGAGTCATAAGCTCGCGTTGATTACGTCCCTGCCCTTTGTACACACCGCCCGTCGCTACTACCGATTGAATGATTTAGTGAGGTCTTCGGACTGGTACGCGGCATCGACTCTGTCGTTGCCGATGCTACCGGAAAGATGACCAAACTTGATCATTTAGAGGAAGTAAAAGTCGTAACAAGGTTTCCGTAGGTGAACCTGCGGAAGGATCATTACCGACTAGACTGCATGTCTTTCGATGTGCGTGTCGTGTCGCGCAACACGCTACCTGTACGGCAGTGGCCGTGCGCCGCGTGCGGAACCACGCGTGCCTCTCAAAACTAGCGGAAGTGTTGTTGTTGTGTGGTACGAGCGCTGAAGCTCTGGAGCGGCTGGCCTGCGGTACCTGGCGCCTGGCGCCGGTTTTGAATGACGTTCGCCCGAGTGCCTGTCCGCTCCGGTGTGGAGCCGTACGACGCCCATCGGCTGTGAGGCCGTTGGACACAAAAAAATAGTGGAACAGGGGCCGTCAGACGCCTCAGTCCCGCAAATGCTACTGTCTTGAAAGAGACAGTGGGAGACTGAAAAGGAAAAGATCACCCAGGACGGTGGATCACTCGGCTCGTGGGTCGATGAAGAACGCAGCAAATTGCGCGTCGACATGTGAACTGCAGGACACATGAACATCGACGTTTCGAACGCACATTGCGGTCCATGGATTCCGTTCCCGGGCCACGTCTGGCTGAGGGTCGGCTACGTATACTGAAGCGCGCGGCGTTTGTCCCGCTTCGGAGACGTGGGAGTGTCGTGGTCGCCTGTGTGGCCGGCCGCGTCTCCTTAAACGTGCGATGCGCGCCCGTCGCCTGGCGGTTCGCATACCGGTACTTTCTCGGTAGCGTGCACAGCCGGCTGGCGGTGTGGCGTGCGACACCTCGTACAACGACCTCAGAGCAGGCGAGACTACCCGCTGAATTTAAGCATATTACTAAGCGGAGGAAAAGAAACTAACAAGGATTCCCCCAGTAGCGGCGAGCGAACAGGGAAGAGTCCAGCACCGAACCCCGCAGGCTGCCGCCTGTCGTGGCATGTGGTGTTTGGGAGGGTCCACTACCCCGACGCCTCGCGCCGAGCCCAAGTCCAACTTGAATGAGGCCACGGCCCGTAGAGGGTGCCAGGCCCGTAGCGGCCGGTGCGAGCGTCGGCGGGACCTCTCCTTCGAGTCGGGTTGCTTGAGAGTGCAGCTCCAAGTGGGTGGTAAACTCCATCTGAGACTAAATATGACCACGAGACCGATAGCGAACAAGTACCGTGAGGGAAAGTTGAAAAGAACTTTGAAGAGAGAGTTCAAAAGTACGTGAAACCGTTCTGGGGTAAACGTGAGAAGTCCGAAAGGTCGAACGGGTGAGATTCACGCCCATCCGGCCACTGGCCCCCGCCCTCGGCAGATGGGGCCGGCCGCCCGCGCGGAGCAATCCGCGGCGGGGTCGTGTCCGGTTGCCTTTCCACTCGCCGCGGGGTGGGGCCGTTCCGGTGTGCGGTGGGCCGCACTTCTCCCCTGGTAGGACGTCGCGACCCGCTGGGTGCCGGCCTACGGCCCGGGTGCGCAGCCTGTCCTTCCGCGGGCCTCGGTTCGCGTCTGTTGGGCAGAGCCCCGGTGTCCTGGCTGGCTGCTCGGCGGTATATCTGGAGGAGTCGATTCGCCCCTTTGGGCGCTCGGGCTCCCGGCAAGCGCGCGCGGTTCTTCCCGGATGACGGACCTACCTGGCCCGGCCCCGGACCCGCGCCGCTGTTGGCTCGGGATGCTCTCGGGCGGAATAATCGCTCCCGTCAGCGGCGCTTCAGCTTTGGACAATTTCACGACCCGTCTTGAAACACGGACCAAGGAGTCTAACATGTGC
>NW_026062062.1:17500-25000 GCF_023897955.1 Schistocerca gregaria | reverse complement strand
GAATATCGATGTGACACTGAAGAGTGCACACGAGCATCTCCGTGCGGAGAACTGGAAGGTATGGCGGGGAATGACACTAAGTGACCACAATCTGATCACATTCACTGTAGCCTATGATGGGGAGCCTCCTCCTGAAGACCAGGTGAACGGCACCGTCAAGTACAACTGGCGAAAGGCTAATTGGGATCGACTAAGAGGTAATCTAGTGATACCGAATTGGCCAATGGATCGCGTTGTGGACGTTGACAAAGCTGCAGAAGATCTGACGGCGGCCATACAGACAGCAGCAACAGGCGCAGTCCCGTTGGCCCACACAGGGAAAATGCCTAAGGCACCTTGGAACCCTGAGCTGCAGCGTCTCCGACGCGAATGCAGAAGAGCGCGGCGGCATTACCAGCGCAGCGTAGGCGATCACATTCGTGAGGCCACGCTTGCGCGGTACAGGCGGGCCAAAGCCGTGTTTAAGCGGGCACTGCACACAGTACGGACTGAGAGTTGGCGGTCTTTTGTTCGTGACAGTCTGGCGGCTGACCCCTGGGGTACACCGTACAAGATTGCCGTGTCAAAAGTTCGGTCACCGACGGTCCTGTCGACCCTAAGGAAGATCGATGGCAGTCACACCAAGGACTGGCAAGAGTCAGCTGAGCTCCTCATGAGTACCTTATTGCCCGATGATAGTAGCGAAGATGAGGACGAGGAACAGGGGAATTTGAGGCGACAACTCCATGAGCTGTATGCCGATGAGACGCCTGTTGCTCCGTTCACTGAACGTGAAGTTACCGCCGCAATTCTTGAATTGCGCCGTAAAAAGGCGACGGGCCATGATGGACTCGCTGCCGAGGTTCTCCAAGCCCTGTGCGCGGAGATCTGCCCTTACCTGACTAACCTCTACAATGAGTGCTTACGTCAGGGACGGGTACCAGAATCGTGGAAGTTGGCCGAAGTGGTCATTCTGAGAAAGGGTGAGGACAAGGATCCGGAAGTGCCGAAATCATACCGACCCATCTGTCTCTTGAACTCCATGGCTAAGCTCCAGGAGAAGCTCCTATGCCTTCGGCTAGAGCAACACCGGGAACTTAGGGGACGCAGTCCCGACCAATATGGATTCAGGAGGGGTCTGTGTACAGAAGATGCTATAAACAAGGCAATGTTGTTGGTGGACACATCTACAGCCAAGTACGTTGCGGGGATAATGGTTGACATCGCTGGGGCTTTCGACAACCTATGGTGGCCGGCACTGTTCGACAGCCTAAGGAAGTTGGAATGTCCTGGGCCCCTGTACCGGTGCCTGCTAGACTACTGCCGTAACCGGCGGGCGGTTTTGCGGTGCCCGGGGCGGGCGGTTGAGAAGTCGATCACCAAGGGATGCCCACAGGGCTCGGTCTGCGGTCCCATATTCTGGGATGTAGGCCTCGAGCCTGTGTTGGCGGAACTAGGAGAACTGCGACAAGTGCGAGGCGTAGTAGCGTACGCCGATGACATCCTTCTAGTGATAGAAGGTGACTCTCGGGCAATGTTGGAAGTAAACTGCAACGCAGCGCTCAACGCCCTGCAGCAGTGGTGCCACAAAGTGAAGCTGAAGCTGTCTGCTGAGAAGACTGTGTATATCTTGCTGCGCGGCCGTTTGGCACGTGGCCCTGTACTCCGAATTGCTGGCGGTGCCAACGATGGAGCTATCAGGCGAACACGCATGGCGAGGTATCTGGGAATCCACCTCGATGAGTCCAGACTGTTCTCTGCGCATATCGAGATCGTATGTCGCAAAAGCCAGGCCCTCTTCCACAAGATAGCCAGTATTGCAAACAAGCAATACCATCTGCCATTGCAGACATTAAGGCTATATCACTCGAGCATTCTCGTGGCCATCACGGCTTACGGGTCGAGTGTCTGGGCTCATAGGCTGAGACAGAGAAAACCTGCGGCGGCGATGAGGAGGCTGCAGCGCCAAGCGCTGTTGCGCCTCACTGGAGCATACAGCACGACTTCCGCCGATGCGCTACTAGTCATCACAGCAATCCCCCCACTTGACCTGCTGGTCAGGGAAAGGGGTGCGCTGTATTGGCTCCGGAAGGGAAATCCGGATGGGGTCAATAACATCTTAGGCCGACCGGCAGACAGCGCTGCTGAAGTCCGGAACTGGCTCTTTGACGAGTGGCAGCAGAGGTGGGACGCGCTCCGCACAAGCAGGCGCGTGCACCATTTTTTCCCCAACGTGAGAGAGCGGATGAGACTTCGGTTTCTGAAACCCTCACGGGGATTGGTGCATTTCTTGACAGGACATGGGCCCTTTTCCACCTACTTGTGTAGGACTGGCAAAAGAGAAACCACAGACTGTGACTGTGGCGAGGAAGGAACCCCGGAGCACACTCTGTGGGACTGTCCACAATTTGCTGAAGTACGGGAACAACTGCCCCCTAACAGAGATGTTAGAGCGCTACTCCGGAGCAGAGAGCACTGGAGGGCGCTCAACACTCTTGCGTCTGCAATATCCGCACAGGCTCTGGATCAATATTTGCAGCGGAGGGCTTTGGAACTCGTGAGGGAAAGAGCAGGAATGCTCCATGACCCCGACACGACTCCGGAGACCAGCAGCAATGATTCAGATGACGACTCATGGGCTGACGATGACTAAGTAGCGACAGACTCTAGGCCAAGAACCCGGAAATTCCGGGCTCGACGATGGGCAAGGCCTGGCTAGCCCGAGCCGAGTGCTGTGGACCCTGCTACCCGCAGGAGAAACGTGCGCCGGCTGATTGCCCATTGTAAGCGGATGCTACGGCGGCACCACCTCCACGCGGTTCCCCGTGGGCACTGGACGGCAGGTCGCGAGACCTGAAGCCCGGTGGCAAAGAGTGCTCCTCTGTGGATATAGAGGGTCCGTTCCCCCGCACAATGGTGACGGTGTGGGGGTAGTTTTTCCAAGACCGCTTCCTGCGGTGGCGACGCTGGGGTAGAGTCGACCACTCGCCCATTGTGGAAGGTAAACATTCTGCTGTTCATCAGTACTTTACTAATAGTTCAGTCGTCTCACGGCACTGCTTAGTAATTGATGCAGGGCCACATAGATAGATGATACATGCGAATGTCCCTATACATGCAGTAAGTTCGTCGTGGGCGCTGGCCGGCAGGCCGCGAGACCTGACGCCCGGCGGCAAAGAGTGCTCCTCTGAGGATATAGATGTTCCGTTCCGCCGCACAATGGTGACGGTGACCGCTGCCTGCGGTGGCAACGCTGGGCAGAGTCGATACTCGCCGTGTGGTGGAAGGTAAACATTATGCGGTACATCAGTACTTTCCTAATAGTTCGGTCGTCTCACGGCACTGCTTAGTAAATGATGCAAGGCCACATATAGATGATTTATGCGAATGTCCCTATACGTGCTGTAAGACTGGGCACACAACGTGAATCGCACGTCAGCCAGACACTCGAACATGCACCACTCTCGGCCTGCAACGGAGACACACAATACGTAAACATCTGGAATGCGACAATGTCGAGTGCATCCTCTCTGCCACATTGCACCGTCGACACTATGATAACCAGAGCAGTAGGTCCACCTATAAAAGCACAATACCCCACTCCTCCGACAACTACCATTGCTCAGATAAACCAACACCACCAACACACATCCTACACAGACGGGCACCAAATATCACCCCCCGCCCTCGTGTTATACCACATGAAAAATTGCAGAAGTGAGAGAGACACAGACCCGCCAGCCTCTTGCTACAAGCATCGCACCGACGTGACATATCTGACGGTGACTCAGGCATCCGCGTACTGCCACCACTATCCACCCCCCCCCCCACTCTCTCTGCCCCCTTCCCACACAATACCGAATTTAACCAAGATTATCGCTTAACCTAACTGTGGATGTACCAGATTATCGCTTAACCTAACTGTGGCTGTACCAGATTATCGCTTAACCTAACTGTGGCTGTACCAGATTATCGCTTAACCTAACTGTGGCTGTACCAGATTATCGCTTAACCTAACTGTGGCTGTACCAGATTATCGCTTAACCTAACTGTGGCTGTACCAGATTATCGCTTAACCTAACTGTGGCTGTACCAGATTATCGCTTAACCTAACTGTGGCTGTACCAGATTATCGCTTAACCTAACTGTGGCTGTACCAGATTATCGCTTAACCTAACTGTGGCTGTACCAGATTATCGCTTAACCTAACTGTGGCTGTACCAGATTATCGCTTAACCTAACTGTGGCTGTACCAGATTATCGCTTAACCTAACTGTGGCTGTACCAGATTATCGCTTAACCTAACTGTGGCTGTACCAGATTATCGCTTAACCTAACTGTGGCTGTACCAGATTATCGCTTAACCTAACTGTGGATGTACCAGATTATCGCTTAACCTAACTGTGGTTGTACCAGATTATCCCTTAACCTAACTCAATTTGCCCCTTAACCTAACTCAATTTGCCCCTTAACCTAACTCAATTTGCCCCTTAACCTAACTCAATTTGCCCCTTAACCTAACTCAATTTGCCCCTTAACCTAACTCAATTTGCCCCTTAACCTAACTCAATTTGCCCCTTAACCTAACTCAATTTGCCCCTTAACCTAACTCAATTTGCCCCTTAACCTAACTCAATTTGCCCCTTAACCTAACTCAATTTGCCCCTTAACCTAACTCAATTTGCCCCTTAACCTAACTCAATTTGCCCCTTAACCTAACTCAATTTGCCCCTTAACCTAACTCAATTTGCCCCTTAACCTAACTCAATTTGCCCCTTAACCTAACTCAATTTGCCCCTTAACCTAACTCAATTTGCCCCTTAACCTAACTCAATTTGCCCCTTAACCTAACTCAATTTGCCCCTTAACCTAACTCAAGTTGCCCCTTAACCTAACTCAAGTTGCCCCTTAACCTAACTCAAGTTGCCCCTTAACCTAACTCAAGTTGCCCCTTAACCTAACTCAAGTTGCCCCTTAACCTAACTCAAGTTGCCCCTTAACCTAACTCAAGTTGCCCCTTAACCTAACTCAAGTTGCCCCTTAACCTAACTCAAGTTGCCCCTTAACCTAACTCAAGTTGCCCCTTAACCTAACTCAAGTTGCCCCTTAACCTAACTCAAGTTGCCCCTTAACCTAACTCAAGTTGTCCCTTAACCTAACTCAAGTTGTCCCTTAACCTAACTCAAGTTGTCCCTTAACCTAACTCAAGTTGTCCCTTAACCTAACTCAAGTTGTCCCTTAACCTAACTCAAGTTGTCCCTTAACCTAACTCAAGTTGTCCCTTAACCTAACTCAATTTGCCCCTTAACCTAACTCAAGTTGCCCCTTAACCTAACTCAAGTTGCCCCTTAACCTAACTCAAGTTGCCCCTTAACCTAACTCAAGTTGCCCCTTAACCTAACCCACGTTGTCCCTTAACCTAACCCACGTTGTCCCTTAACCTAACCCACGTTGTCCCTTAACCTAACCCACGTTGTCCCTTAACCTAACCCACGTTGTCCCTTAACCTAACCCACGTTGTCCCTTAACCTAACCCACGTTGTCCCTTAACCTAACCCACGTTGTCCCTTAACCTAACCCACGTTGTCCCTTAACCTAACCCACGTTGTCCCTTAACCTAACCCACGTTGTCCCTTAACCTAACCCACGTTGTCCCTTAACCTAACCCACGTTGTCCCTTAACCTAACCCACGTTGTCCCTTAACCTAACCCACGTTGTCCCTTAACCTAACCCACGTTGTCCCTTAACCTAACCCACGTTGTCCCTTAACCTAACCCACGTTGTCCCTTAACCTAACCCACGTTGTCCCTTAACCTAACCCACGTTGTCCCTTTGCCTAACATAGTTCACTGCTCGGAATCTCTGGTGTCGTTGTTATCCTCATGTAGATGTCTTGCGAGTGTTGCTTACTTTCCACATATTCCCGCTATCCACTGTCAATTGTACTGCAATAGGACTATATCGGCCCCCCCCCCCCTCCCTCTGTCCCTCTCTTTGTGTCTCTGTCCTCTCAAGCTGGTCGGTCTGGCGTTTGAGTGTTAAATGAGCCTCGCAGCTGTTCAGTTGCATTCAGATGTCGACGCCCTCAGTGTACGTCGTGGTATGGTCTGTGTCCATTGTCCGCTGATGTCGTACGCGTAACCCACACGCTGTACCGATCATCGGTCGTTACGTACAGAGTGAAGTAGTGTGATACGTGTGACCGTACGCTGGCTGTGCCCAACGGTGTCGAATCTCAATTTCCATATGTTGTGCTCGATGCTACTTGTCTCGTCTCCCAATAACAGCTAGGTTGCACTGTGGTACGCCGTAGAGGCGTGTGGGAGGAACGTACGAACGCATTGTATGTCACCCTGGGTCGCTGGGTGTGGTGGTGCGGTGAGTCAGGTCAGGTCAGGTCAGGTCAGGTCAGCGTGAGCCGTCTGATGTAGTGACGCGTGTATTCCGACTTTGTCGTATTGCCTCACACAAAGTGCTACCCTGGTGGACCGCGTTCCATATCTGGGACATGCCGCAGATGCCGGTTGACAGTGGATCGCGGAAGGGACATCGCATACGTGCGCGGGCCACCTTCCACGTGTTCTCTTCTGCACATGTCGCAGTGTGTATGTGGTCTGATGTAGCGTGTCGTGACACATGACATCCTGGCATGCAAGAATTGTTGAATTCGCAAATGTAGGTGGACATCTACGTTTACTGCCCAAGATACGCAAATGAACTGGAAATCCGTTGTTGAGCGGTTGTTCACGCTGGAGGTGAATCTGTAATGGTGACGATCGGTACAGCTATTAACCGGTTGTTTCAGCGGTACCCGCCACATCCACACACGTGACTAGGCCCATGTGGGTATGAAGCGATACGCGGCGGTGGCTTGGTGGGACTGTTCCCGGCCGGTGAAGGGGGGCCGCCCGGCGTGTTGGCCGCGCGCTGCGTGGGCGCACGCGCAACAGCCGGCTGGTGGGGGGCGCCGAGTGGCAGGAGCGCCAGCAGACGGGCCCGGCAGGCGGCGCAGCTACGCTGCGGCGCACCCTGCACGCGGCGCCTGGCGGCCAAAGTTGGTTCAGCCGAGCCCGGTGCGAAGCGCGGTGGACATCTGCAGTGTGCTGGTCTGATTGAGGACTGTGTGCGTTGAGGATGCGCCGCCGCCTGGCACTCGGCGCCGCGACGCCGTCTGCTGCTCGGTCGCCCCAGCGGTTCTCGCAGGTGGTTTGTATCGCAGTTGTGCGGACGTGTTGGCGCGTGCGCTGTGCTGGGAGAGTTCGCTTCTGCACCCAAGTGGGGCTTTGCCCTTGTGTGGCGCTGGCGTTGGAGCTGCCGGTCACCATAGGTGGCGCGTGTTGTCTCCCGCCGGCAATGCCACGACAGCACGCTCCCGGGCCTCTGTCGGCAGCGGCAAGCTCAGTTGGGAGCAAGGGTGTTTGCACTAAAACCGTCTACTCGCCTAACTCCGGGTGATTGCGCCTCTCTCGAAACCGACCAAGTACCTAGGACGGCGCTGCGCGCCGCCGGGACCTGAGAGG
>NW_026062062.1:0-7500 GCF_023897955.1 Schistocerca gregaria | reverse complement strand
AAGTTTGCCCCTTAACCTTAACTCAAGTTGCCCCTTAACCTAACTCAAGTTGCCCCTTAACCTAACTCCACGTTGCCCCTTAACCTAACCCACGTTGTCCCTTAACCTAACCCACGTTGTCCCTTAACCTAACCCACGTTGTCCCTTAACCTAACCCACGTTGTCCCTTAACCTAACCCACGTTGTCCCTTAACCTACCCACGTTGTCCCTTAACCTAACCCACGTTGTCCCTTAACCTAACCCACGTTGTCCCTTAACCTAACCCACGTTGTCCCTTAACCTAACCCACGTTGTCCCTTAACCTAACCCACGTTGTCCTTAACCTAACCCACGTTGTCCCTTAACCTAACCCACGTTGTCCCTTAACCTAACCCACGTTGTCCCTTAAACCTAACCCACGTTGTCCCTTAACCTAACCCACGTTTGTCCCTTAACCTAACCCACGTTGTCCCTTAAACACGCGATCTAGTGTTTGCCTAACATAGTTCACTGCTCGGAATCTCTGGTGTCGTTGTTATCCTCATGTAGATGTCTTGCGAGTGTTGCTTACTTTCCACATATTCCCGCTATCCACTGTCAATTGTACTGCAATAGGACTATATCGGCCCCCCCCCCCCTCCCTCTGTCCCTCTCTTTGTGTCTCTGTCCTCTCAAGCTGGTCGGTCTGGCGTTTGAGTGTTAAATGAGCCTCGCAGCTGTTCAGTTGCATTCAGATGTCGACGCCCTCAGTGTACGTCGTGGTATGGTCTGTGTCCATTGTCCGCTGATGTCGTACGCGTAACCCACACGCTGTACCGATCATCGGTCGTTACGTACAGAGTGAAGTAGTGTGATACGTGTGACCGTACGCTGGCTGTGCCCAACGGTGTCGAATCTCAATTTCCATATGTTGTGCTCGATGCTACTTGTCTCGTCTCCCAATAACAGCTAGGTTGCACTGTGGTACGCCGTAGAGGCGTGTGGGAGGAACGTACGAACGCATTGTATGTCACCCTGGGTCGCTGGGTGTGGTGGTGCGGTGAGTCAGGTCAGGTCAGGTCAGGTCAGGTCAGCGTGAGCCGTCTGATGTAGTGACGCGTGTATTCCGACTTTGTCGTATTGCCTCACACAAAGTGCTACCCTGGTGGACCGCGTTCCATATCTGGGACATGCCGCAGATGCCGGTTGACAGTGGATCGCGGAAGGGACATCGCATACGTGCGCGGGCCACCTTCCACGTGTTCTCTTCTGCACATGTCGCAGTGTGTATGTGGTCTGATGTAGCGTGTCGTGACACATGACATCCTGGCATGCAAGAATTGTTGAATTCGCAAATGTAGGTGGACATCTACGTTTACTGCCCAAGATACGCAAATGAACTGGAAATCCGTTGTTGAGCGGTTGTTCACGCTGGAGGTGAATCTGTAATGGCGACGATCGGTACAGCTATTAACCGGTTGTTTCAGCGGTACCCGCCACATCCACACACGTGACTAGGCCCATGTGGGTATGAAGCGATACGCGGCGGTGGCTTGGTGGGACTGTTCCCGGCCGGTGAAGGGGGGCCGCCCGGCGTGTTGGCCGCGCGCTGCGTGGGCGCACGCGCAACAGCCGGCTGGTGGGGGGCGCCGAGTGGCAGGAGCGCCAGCAGACGGGCCCGGCAGGCGGCGCAGCTACGCTGCGGCGCACCCTGCACGCGGCGCCTGGCGGCCAAAGTTGGTTCAGCCGAGCCCGGTGCGAAGCGCGGTGGACATCTGCAGTGTGCTGGTCTGATTGAGGACTGTGTGCGTTGAGGATGCGCCGCCGCCTGGCACTCGGCGCCGCGACGCCGTCTGCTGCTCGGTCGCCCCAGCGGTTCTCGCAGGTGGTTTGTATCGCAGTTGTGCGGACGTGTTGGCGCGTGCGCTGTGCTGGGAGAGTTCGCTTCTGCACCCAAGTGGGGCTTTGCCCTTGTGTGGCGCTGGCGTTGGAGCTGCCGGTCACCATAGGTGGCGCGTGTTGTCTCCCGCCGGCAATGCCACGACAGCACGCTCCCGGGCCTCTGTCGGCAGCGGCAAGCTCAGTTGGGAGCAAGGGTGTTTGCACTAAAACCGTCTACTCGCCTAACTCCGGGTGATTGCGCCTCTCTCGAAACCGACCAAGTACCTAGGACGGCGCTGCGCGCCGCCGGGACCTGAGAGGGTTTCGAGGTGTATCGTGCAGGGGAGCTCGGCCTCCTCCTGTTTGCAGAATAATTGAGCGGACGCTTGCGTGTTCGCGCGGGCCCCCGGGACACACTCCCGGGCGGCCGGCTGCTCAGCTCTAGTTGACGCAGCTCCCTGGTTGATCCTGCCAGTAGTCATATGCTTGTCTCAAAGATTAAGCCATGCATGTCTCAGTACAAGCCGCATTAAGGTGAAACCGCGAATGGCTCATTAAATCAGTTATGGTTCCTTAGATCGTACCCACGTTACTTGGATAACTGTGGTAATTCTAGAGCTAATACATGCAAACAGAGTCCCGACCAGAGATGGAAGGGACGCTTTTATTAGATCAAAACCAATCGGATTGGCTTGTCTGGTCCGTTTGCCTTGGTGACTCTGAATAACTTTGGGCTGATCGCACGGTCCTCGTACCGGCGACGCATCTTTCAAATGTCTGCCTTATCAACTGTCGATGGTAGGTTCTGCGCCTACCATGGTTGTAACGGGTAACGGGGAATCAGGGTTCGATTCCGGAGAGGGAGCCTGAGAAACGGCTACCACATCCAAGGAAGGCAGCAGGCGCGCAAATTACCCACTCCCGGCACGGGGAGGTAGTGACGAAAAATAACGATACGGGACTCATCCGAGGCCCCGTAATCGGAATGAGTACACTTTAAATCCTTTAACGAGTATCTATTGGAGGGCAAGTCTGGTGCCAGCAGCCGCGGTAATTCCAGCTCCAATAGCGTATATTAAAGTTGTTGCGGTTAAAAAGCTCGTAGTTGGATTTGTGTCCCACGCTGTTGGTTCACCGCCCGTCGGTGTTTAACTGGCATGTATCGTGGGACGTCCTGCCGGTGGGGCGAGCCGAAGGGGTGCTTTCGCGTCCCGAGGCGGACCCCGTTTAAATCCTACCAGGGTGCTCTTTGTTGAGTGTCTCGGTGGGCCGGCACGTTTACTTTGAACAAATTAGAGTGCTTAAAGCAGGCAAGCCCGCCTGAATACTGTGTGCATGGAATAATGGAATAGGACCTCGGTTCTATTTTGTTGGTTTTCGGAACCCGAGGTAATGATTAATAGGGACAGGCGGGGGCATTCGTATTGCGACGTTAGAGGTGAAATTCTTGGATCGTCGCAAGACGAACAGAAGCGAAAGCATTTGCCAAGTATGTTTTCATTAATCAAGAACGAAAGTTAGAGGTTCGAAGGCGATCAGATACCGCCCTAGTTCTAACCATAAACGATGCCAGCCAGCGATCCGCCGCAGTTCCTCCGATGACTCGGCGGGCAGCCTCCGGGAAACCAAAGCTTTTGGGTTCCGGGGGAAGTATGGTTGCAAAGCTGAAACTTAAAGGAATTGACGGAAGGGCACCACCAGGAGTGGAGCCTGCGGCTTAATTTGACTCAACACGGGAAACCTCACCAGGCCCGGACACCGGAAGGATTGACAGATTGATAGCTCTTTCTTGATTCGGTGGGTGGTGGTGCATGGCCGTTCTTAGTTGGTGGAGCGATTTGTCTGGTTAATTCCGATAACGAACGAGACTCTAGCCTGCTAACTAGTCGCGTGACATCCTTCGTGCTGTCAGCGATTACTTTTCTTCTTAGAGGGACAGGCGGCTTCTAGCCGCACGAGATTGAGCAATAACAGGTCTGTGATGCCCTTAGATGTTCTGGGCCGCACGCGCGCTACACTGAAGGAATCAGCGTGTCTTCCTAGGCCGAAAGGTCGGGGTAACCCGCTGAACCTCCTTCGTGCTAGGGATTGGGGCTTGCAATTGTTCCCCATGAACGAGGAATTCCCAGTAAGCGCGAGTCATAAGCTCGCGTTGATTACGTCCCTGCCCTTTGTACACACCGCCCGTCGCTACTACCGATTGAATGATTTAGTGAGGTCTTCGGACTGGTACGCGGCATCGACTCTGTCGTTGCCGATGCTACCGGAAAGATGACCAAACTTGATCATTTAGAGGAAGTAAAAGTCGTAACAAGGTTTCCGTAGGTGAACCTGCGGAAGGATCATTACCGACTAGACTGCATGTCTTTCGATGTGCGTGTCGTGTCGCGCAACACGCTACCTGTACGGCAGTGGCCGTGCGCCGCGTGCGGAACCACGCGTGCCTCTCAAAACTAGCGGAAGTGTTGTTGTTGTGTGGTACGAGCGCTGAAGCTCTGGAGCGGCTGGCCTGCGGTACCTGGCGCCTGGCGCCGGTTTTGAATGACGTTCGCCCGAGTGCCTGTCCGCTCCGGTGTGGAGCCGTACGACGCCCATCGGCTGTGAGGCCGTTGGACACAAAAAAATAGTGGAACAGGGGCCGTCAGACGCCTCAGTCCCGCAAATGCTACTGTCTTGAAAGAGACAGTGGGAGACTGAAAAGGAAAAGATCACCCAGGACGGTGGATCACTCGGCTCGTGGGTCGATGAAGAACGCAGCAAATTGCGCGTCGACATGTGAACTGCAGGACACATGAACATCGACGTTTCGAACGCACATTGCGGTCCATGGATTCCGTTCCCGGGCCACGTCTGGCTGAGGGTCGGCTACGTATACTGAAGCGCGCGGCGTTTGTCCCGCTTCGGAGACGTGGGAGTGTCGTGGTCGCCTGTGTGGCCGGCCGCGTCTCCTTAAACGTGCGATGCGCGCCCGTCGCCTGGCGGTTCGCATACCGGTACTTTCTCGGTAGCGTGCACAGCCGGCTGGCGGTGTGGCGTGCGACACCTCGTACAACGACCTCAGAGCAGGCGAGACTACCCGCTGAATTTAAGCATATTACTAAGCGGAGGAAAAGAAACTAACAAGGATTCCCCCAGTAGCGGCGAGCGAACAGGGAAGAGTCCAGCACCGAACCCCGCAGGCTGCCGCCTGTCGTGGCATGTGGTGTTTGGGAGGGTCCACTACCCCGACGCCTCGCGCCGAGCCCAAGTCCAACTTGAATGAGGCCACGGCCCGTAGAGGGTGCCAGGCCCGTAGCGGCCGGTGCGAGCGTCGGCGGGACCTCTCCTTCGAGTCGGGTTGCTTGAGAGTGCAGCTCCAAGTGGGTGGTAAACTCCATCTGAGACTAAATATGACCACGAGACCGATAGCGAACAAGTACCGTGAGGGAAAGTTGAAAAGAACTTTGAAGAGAGAGTTCAAAAGTACGTGAAACCGTTCTGGGGTAAACGTGAGAAGTCCGAAAGGTCGAACGGGTGAGATTCACGCCCATCCGGCCACTGGCCCCCGCCCTCGGCAGATGGGGCCGGCCGCCCGCGCGGAGCAATCCGCGGCGGGGTCGTGTCCGGTTGCCTTTCCACTCGCCGCGGGGTGGGGCCGTTCCGGTGTGCGGTGGGCCGCACTTCTCCCCTAGTAGGACGTCGCGACCCGCTGGGTGCCGGCCTACGGCCCGGGTGCGCAGCCTGTCCTTCCGCGGGCCTCGGTTCGCGTCTGTTGGGCAGAGCCCCGGTGTCCTGGCTGGCTGCTCGGCGGTATATCTGGAGGAGTCGATTCGCCCCTTTGGGCGCTCGGGCTCCCGGCAAGCGCGCGCGGTTCTTCCCGGATGACGGACCTACCTGGCCCGGCCCCGGACCCGCGCCGCTGTTGGCTCGGGATGCTCTCGGGCGGAATAATCGCTCCCGTCAGCGGCGCTTCAGCTTTGGACAATTTCACGACCCGTCTTGAAACACGGACCAAGGAGTCTAACATGTGCGCGAGTCATTGGGCTGTACGAAACCTAAAGGCGTAATGAAAGTGAAGGTCTCGCCTTGCGCGGGCCGAGGGAGGATGGGGCTTCCCCGCCCTTCACGGGGCGGCGGCCTCCGCACTCCCGGGGCGTCTCGTCCTCATTGCGAGGTGAGGCGCACCTAGAGCGTACACGTTGGGACCCGAAAGATGGTGAACTATGCCTGGCCAGGACGAAGTCAGGGGAAACCCTGATGGAGGTCCGTAGCGATTCTGACGTGCAAATCGATCGTCGGAGCTGGGTATAGGGGCGAAAGACTAATCGAACCATCTAGTAGCTGGTTCCCTCCGAAGTTTCCCTCAGGATAGCTGGTGCTCGTACGAGTCTCATCCGGTAAAGCGAATGATTAGAGGCCTTGGGGCCGAAACGACCTCAACCTATTCTCAAACTTTAAATGGGTGAGATCTCCGGCTTGCTTGATATGCTGAAGCCGCGAGCAAACGACTCGGATCGGAGTGCCAAGTGGGCCACTTTTGGTAAGCAGAACTGGCGCTGTGGGATGAACCAAACGCCGAGTTAAGGCGCCCGAATCGACGCTCATGGGAAACCATGAAAGGCGTTGGTTGCTTAAGACAGCAGGACGGTGGCCATGGAAGTCGGAATCCGCTAAGGAGTGTGTAACAACTCACCTGCCGAAGCAACTAGCCCTGAAAATGGATGGCGCTGAAGCGTCGTGCCTATACTCGGCCGTCAGTCTGGCAGTCATGGCCGGTCCTCGCGGCCGGCCGCGAAGCCCTGACGAGTAGGAGGGTCGCGGCGGTGGGCGCAGAAGGGTCTGGGCGTGAGCCTGCCTGGAGCCGCCGTCGGTGCAGATCTTGGTGGTAGTAGCAAATACTCCAGCGAGGCCCTGGAGGGCTGACGCGGAGAAGGGTTTCGTGTGAACAGCCGTTGCACACGAGTCAGTCGATCCTAAGCCCTAGGAGAAATCCGATGTTGATGGGGGCCGTCATAGCATGATGCACTTTGTGCTGGCCCCCGTTGGGCGAAAGGGAATCCGGTTCCTATTCCGGAACCCGGCAGCGGAACCGATATAAGTCGGGCCCCTCTTTTAGAGATGCTCGTCGGGGTAACCCAAAAGGACCCGGAGACGCCGTCGGGAGATCGGGGAAGAGTTTTCTTTTCTGCATGAGCGTTCGAGTTCCCTGGAATCCTCTAGCAGGGAGATAGGGTTTGGAACGCGAAGAGCACCGCAGTTGCGGCGGTGTCCCGATCTTCCCCTCGGACCTTGAAAATCCGGGAGAGGGCCACGTGGAGGTGTCGCGCCGGTTCGTACCCATATCCGCAGCAGGTCTCCAAGGTGAAGAGCCTCTAGTCGATAGAATAATGTAGGTAAGGGAAGTCGGCAAATTGGATCCGTAACTTCGGGATAAGGATTGGCTCTGAGGATCGGGGCGTGTCGGGCTTGGTCGGGAAGTGGGTCAGCGCTAACGTGCCGGGCCTGGGCGAGGTGAGTGCCGTAGGGGTGCCGGTAAGTGCGGGCGTTTAGCGCGGGCGTGGTCTGCTCTCGCCGTTGGTTGGCCTCGTGCTGGCCGGCGGTGCAGGATGCGCGCGCCTGCGCGGCGTTCGCGCCCCGGTGCTTCAACCTGCGTGCAGGATCCGAGCTCGAGTCCCGTGCCT
>NW_026062061.1:105000-107500 GCF_023897955.1 Schistocerca gregaria | reverse complement strand
GCAGAGCTGCGATACAAACCACCTGCGAGAACCGCTGGGGGCGACCGAGCAGCAGACGGCGTCGCGACGCCGAGTGCCGGGCGGCGGCGCATCCTCAACGCACACAGTCCGCAATCGGACCAGCACACTGCAGATGTCCACCGCGCTTCGCACCGGGCTCGGCAGAACCCACTTTGGCCGCCTGGCGCCGCGCGCAGGGTGCGCCGGCGCATAGCTGGGACGCCAGCCGGGCCCGTCGGCCGGCGCTCCTGCCACTGGGCGCCCCCCACCAGCCGGCTGTAGTGCGTGCGCTCACGCAGCGCGCGGCCAGCACGCCGGGCGGCCCCCCCTCACCGGCCGGGGACTGTCCCGCCAAGCCACAGCCTCGTATCGCTTCATACCCACATGGCCAACTCAGGTTCGGGGGCATGGCGGGTACCGCCGAAACAACCGGTTCATAGATGTACCGATCGTCGCTATCACCGATGCACCTGCAGCGCGAACAACCGCTCAACAACTGATTTCCAGTTCATTTGCGGATCTTTGGCAGCAAACGTATACGTCAATCTACATTTGCGAAATCTACGATTCTGGCATGCCTGCATGTTATGTGTCACGACACGCTACATCAGCCCACATACACACTGCGGCATGTACACGAGAGAACACGTGGAAGATGGTCCGCGCACGTGTGCAATGTCCCTTGCGCGGTCGACTGTCAACCGGCCTCTGTAGCATGTCGCAGATGTGGAACGCGGTCCACCGTGCTATCATGTTGTGTGGGGCAATACGATTAAATAGGAAAACCCTCGTCGCTACATCAACAGACGGCTCACGCTGATTCCCGGCAGAGGGAGGAGGGGGGGGGGGGGGGCAACATGCAATACTTTCGTCCGTACCTACCTACCACATGTCTGTACGGCGTACAACAGTGCAATCTCGCTGTAATGGGGAGACGAGACAAGTAGCATCGTGCACAACATATGGCCCTTATGATTCGCCATTGTAGGGCGCAGCCGGTGTACGGTCAAGCATGTGCCACATTATGTCACTCAGTACGTAACGACGGATGATCAGTGTGGGTTACGCGTACATCAGCGGACAGTCCACACAGGCCGTACCACAACGTACACTGACTGCATCGACAACCGAATGCAACTGAACAGCTGCAAGGCTCATTTCACAAACAAACGCCTGACCGACCAGCTTGGAAGGGCAGGAGGGGAGGGCGATATTCGTTCTGTAGCGGTACACCCTTCCAGTGGTTAGCGGGACTGTGTAGAAAGTACGCAACACTCGAAAGACCTTTATGTGAGGGTACGCACCATGGCATCAAGAAATACACATGACACCAGAGGATCCAAGCAGTGAACTATGTTCAGAGGGTTGCTGTTAGGCAAAGCTACATTCCTGTGACGTTACATGTGACAGTTAAGGTGCAGTGTAAGTTAGGTTAAGGTGCAGCGTAAGTTAGGTTAAGGTGCAGCGTAAGTTAGGTTAAGGTGCAGCGTAACTTAGGTTAAGGTGCAGCGTAACTTAGGTTAAGGTGCAGCGTAACTTAGGTTAAGGTGCAGCGTAACTTAGGTTAAGGTGCAGCGTAAGTTAGGTTAAGGTGCAGCGTAACTTAGGTTAAGGTGCAGCGTAAGTTAGGTTAAGGTGCAGCGTAACTTGGGTTAAGGTGCAGCGTAACTTGGGTTAAGGTGCAGCGTAACTTGGGTTAAGGTGCAGCGTAACTTGGGTTAAGGTGCAGCGTAACTTGGGTTAAGGTGCAGCGTAACTTGGGTTAAGGTGCAGCGTAACTTGGGTTAAGGTGCAGCGTAACTTGGGTTAAGGTGCAGCGTAACTTGGGTTAAGGTGCAGCGTAACTTGGGTTAAGGTGCAGCGTAACTTGGGTTAAGGTGCAGCGTAACTTGGGTTAAGGTGCAGCGTAACTTGGGTTAAGGTGCAGCGTAACTTGGGTTAAGGTGCAGCGTAACTTGGGTTAAGGTGCAGCGTAACTTAGGTTAAGGTGCAGCGTAACTTGGGTTAAGGTGCAGCGTAACTTGGGTTAAGGTGCAGCGTAACTTGGGTTAAGGTGCAGCGTAACTTGGGTTAAGGTGCAGCGTAACTTGGGTTAAGGTGCAGCGTAACTTGGGTTAAGGTGCAGCGTAACTTGGGTTAAGGTGCAGCGTAACTTGGGTTAAGGTGCAGTGTAACTTGGGTTAAGGTGCAGCGTAACTTGGGTTAAGGTGCAGCGTAACTTGGGTTAAGGTGCAGCGTAACTTGGGTTAAGGTGCAGCGTAACTTGGGTTAAGGTGCAGCGTAACTTGGGTTAAGGTGCAGCGTAACTTGGGTTAAGGTGCAGCGTAACTTGGGTTAAGGTGCAGCGTAACTTGGGTTAAGGTGCAGCGTAACTTGGGTTAAGGTGCAGCGTAACTTGGGTTAAGGTGCAGCGTAACTTGGGTTAAGGTGCAGCGTAACTTGGGTTAAGGTGCAGCGTAACTTGGGTTAAGGTGCAGCGTAACTTGGGTTAAGGTGCAGC
>NW_026062061.1:97500-100000 GCF_023897955.1 Schistocerca gregaria | reverse complement strand
CAGATCAAGTGGCATACACCCTGTGAGTACTTGGAGAGCATCAGTTGACACAGTCCGGCAGGCTCTGGTCATCTGCAAAAGAAATGGTCGTTGGATTGAGTCTAGTATGCGTCTGACATACCGGTGCTTCGTCCGATCTGCCCACGCAGCTGCACCATACCTGCAAACGGAGAGACAGAGACCTTGGTATATTAGTTTTAGTGATTTCTTTTGCAGACCCCACTCTGTTCTGGTCACCCTCAGGAGTGCACCTGAGACTTCACCCAGCTTCTTCTGAATGTTCCTCACATGAGGTGTGAACGACAGTCTTTCATCAAGGGTTATTCCTAAATAAGTGAATTCTTGGACAAACTTTATGTTCTTGCCTTCAAATGGTATGGTAGGCGGTCTGTGTCTATCGAAAGTGCCTTTGATGGTCATGGCGACTGTTTTGTGATGTGATATTGCGAGCTTGTTCTGTCTCGTCCACCTGCTGACTTCGCCTAAGGCTGTTTTTGCTCTTTCTTCTATTTGTTTCCTACTTCGTCCCTTTATTATGACTGCCAGGTCGTCTGCGTAGGCCACCTTTGCCCACTGCTCACCCTCCCTCTCGACAACCATCTCATCAAAGACGAGGTTCCAGAGGAATGGACCACAAATGGAGCCTTGTGGACAACCCTTAGTGACCCATTTCTCCACGACACCAGCCTTGCTGCTCACCATCACCTTTCGGTTCCGGAAATAATCTCCCATCAGGTCGTACAAGTTTTGTGGGCATTGCATTTGTCTTAGGCGCCTCATAACGCTGGGCCACCATAGGTTATCAAAGGCGCCTGCTATATCTACAAACACTACAACAACGTACCTCTCCTCACATTGTACGTGGCTTAGTACTTGCCTAATGGCCATCTCTGTTGATGCGCCTTTCCTGAAGCCAAACTGATTTGGGGCCTTCAGGTCCGATTCCTCATATCGTTTCTCGAGACGATTTACAATTAGCCGTTCTAGGACTTTCCCTAGGATGGGGAGAAGGCATATTGGGCGGTAGGATTTTGGTTCATCCCTTGGTTTGTCCTCCGATTTCAGAAGTATGCACAATCTTCCTTTTTTCCATGTTTCTGGGACTCTCGTTTCCTGCAGACAGGTGTTATATATCTCTGAGAGGAGGTGAGGGCTGGTATGCCATACCCTTTTGATTACTGCATCATCGATGCCATCAGGACCTGTTGCTCTTCCTGCTTTGCAGGCCTTAATAGCAGCGCCTATTTCCTCAGTTGTGAAGTCTGGATCTAGCTCCACATTGTTGTAACTCTCGTTTTCGAGTTTCACAACTAGCTGATCTTCACTATCCTGATCCGCATCGTCATCAGGTAAGAGGGTTTGGAGCAGTGATTTTATAGTCTCTTCCCATGTCATGGTAAGAGTCTGGTTCCCAGTTTTAATGTTGCTAACAACATTCTCTGTGCCATATTTTGGCTGGAGTACTCTTCTCGTTTTGGCCCATGGATCGTTTTTGTCACAGTCAGAGACCCACTTCTTCCATGTCTCTTCTTTTGCCTTGGCTATTTCCTTGTTGAACCGGTTTTTAATTTTGTTGTAGTTTCTCTTTGCAGCTACCAGAGCAGTTTCATTTTCAATTTTGCGTGTATGTAGATAGGGACAGCGGGAATCTCGTTAATCCATTCATGCGCGTCACTAATTAGATGACGAGGCATTTGGCTACCTTAAGAGAGTCATAGTTACTCCCGCCGTTTACCCGCGCTTGCTTGAATTTCTTCACGTTGACATTCAGAGCACTGGGCAGAAATCACATTGCGTCAACACCCGCTAGGGCCATCGCAATGCTTTGTTTTAATTAGACAGTCGGATTCCCCCAGTCCGTGCCAGTTCTGAGTTGATCGTTGAATGGCGGCCGAAGAGAATCCGCGCACCCGCGCGCCCCCGGAGGAGCACGCTAAGGCGGACGCGGCCTCGCAGCAAGGAAGATCCGTGGGAGGCCAAGGCACGGGACCGAGCTCGGATCCTGCACGCAGGTTGAAGCACCGGGGCGCGAACGCCGCGCAGGCGCGCGCATCCTGCACCGCCGGCCAGCACGAGGCCAACCAACGGCGAGAGCAGACCACGCCCGCGCTAAACGCCCGCACTTACCGGCACCCCTACGGCACTCACCTCGCCCAGGCCCGGCACGTTAGCGCTGACCCACTTCCCGACCAAGCCCGACACGCCCCGATCCTCAGAGCCAATCCTTATCCCGAAGTTACGGATCCAATTTGCCGACTTCCCTTACCTACATTATTCTATCGACTAGAGGCTCTTCACCTTGGAGACCTGCTGCGGATATGGGTACGAACCGGCGCGACACCTCCACGTGGCCCTCTCCCGGATTTTCAAGGTCCGAGGGGAAGATCGGGACACCGCCGCAACTGCGGTGCTCTTCGCGTTCCAAACCCTATCTCCCTGCTAGAGGATTCCAGGGAACTCGAACGCTCATGCAGAAAAGAAAACTCTTCCCCGATCTCCC
>NW_026062061.1:90000-92500 GCF_023897955.1 Schistocerca gregaria | reverse complement strand
CCACCTACGGTGACCGGCAGCTCCAACGCCAGCGCCACAGAAGGGCAAAGCCCCACTTGGGTGCAGAAGCGAACTCTCCCAGCACAGCGCACGCGCCAACACGTCCGCAGAGCTGCGATACAAACCACCTGCGAGAACCGCTGGGGGCGACCGAGCAGCAGACGGCGTCGCGACGCCGAGTGCCGGGCGGCGGCGCATCCTCAACGCACACAGTCCGCAATCGGACCAGCACACTGCAGATGTCCACCGCGCTTCGCACCGGGCTCGGCAGAACCCACTTTGGCCGCCTGGCGCCGCGCGCAGGGTGCGCCGGCGCATAGCTGGGACGCCAGCCGGGCCCGTCGGCCGGCGCTCCTGCCACTGGGCGCCCCCCACCAGCCGGCTGTAGTGCGTGCGCTCACGCAGCGCGCGGCCAGCACGCCGGGCGGCCCCCCCTCACCGGCCGGGGACTGTCCCGCCAAGCCACAGCCTCGTATCGCTTCATACCCACATGGCCAACTCAGGTTCGGGGGCATGGCGGGTACCGCCGAAACAACCGGTTCATAGATGTACCGATCGTCGCTATCACCGATGCACCTGCAGCGCGAACAACCGCTCAACAACTGATTTCCAGTTCATTTGCGGATCTTTGGCAGCAAACGTATACGTCAATCTACATTTGCGAAATCTACGATTCTGGCATGCCTGCATGTTATGTGTCACGACACGCTACATCAGCCCACATACACACTGCGGCATGTACACGAGAGAACACGTGGAAGATGGTCCGCGCACGTGTGCAATGTCCCTTGCGCGGTCGACTGTCAACCGGCCTCTGTAGCATGTCGCAGATGTGGAACGCGGTCCACCGTGCTATCATGTTGTGTGGGGCAATACGATTAAATAGGAAAACCCTCGTCGCTACATCAACAGACGGCTCACGCTGATTCCCGGCAGAGGGAGGAGGGGGGGGGGGGGGGGGGCCAACATGCAATACTTTCGTCCGTACCTACCTACCACATGTCTGTACGGCGTACAACAGTGCAATCTCGCTGTAATGGGGAGACGAGACAAGTAGCATCGTGCACAACATATGGCCCTTATGATTCGCCATTGTAGGGCGCAGCCGGTGTACGGTCAAGCATGTGCCACATTATGTCACTCAGTACGTAACGACGGATGATCAGTGTGGGTTACGCGTACATCAGCGGACAGTCCACACAGGCCGTACCACAACGTACACTGACTGCATCGACAACCGAATGCAACTGAACAGCTGCAAGGCTCATTTCACAAACAAACGCCTGACCGACCAGCTTGGAAGGGCAGGAGGGGAGGGCGATATTCGTTCTGTAGCGGTACACCCTTCCAGTGGTTAGCGGGACTGTGTAGAAAGTACGCAACACTCGAAAGACCTTTATGTGAGGGTACGCACCATGGCATCAAGAAATACACATGACACCAGAGGATCCAAGCAGTGAACTATGTTCAGAGGGTTGCTGTTAGGCAAAGCTACATTCCTGTGACGTTACATGTGACAGTTAAGGTGCAGTGTAAGTTAGGTTAAGGTGCAGCGTAAGTTAGGTTAAGGTGCAGCGTAAGTTAGGTTAAGGTGCAGCGTAACTTAGGTTAAGGTGCAGCGTAACTTAGGTTAAGGTGCAGCGTAACTTAGGTTAAGGTGCAGCGTAACTTAGGTTAAGGTGCAGCGTAAGTTAGGTTAAGGTGCAGCGTAACTTAGGTTAAGGTGCAGCGTAACTTGGGTTAAGGTGCAGCGTAACTTGGGTTAAGGTGCAGCGTAACTTGGGTTAAGGTGCAGCGTAACTTGGGTTAAGGTGCAGCGTAACTTGGGTTAAGGTGCAGCGTAACTTGGGTTAAGGTGCAGCGTAACTTGGGTTAAGGTGCAGTGTAACTTGGGTTAAGGTGCAGCGTAACTTGGGTTAAGGTGCAGCGTAACTTGGGTTAAGGTGCAGCGTAACTTGGGTTAAGGTGCAGCGTAACTTGGGTTAAGGTGCAGCGTAACTTGGGTTAAGGTGCAGCGTAACTTGGGTTAAGGTGCAGCGTAACTTGGGTTAAGGTGCAGCGTAACTTGGGTTAAGGTGCAGCGTAACTTGGGTTAAGGTGCAGCGTAACTTGGGTTAAGGTGCAGCGTAACTTGGGTTAAGGTGCAGCGTAACTTGGGTTAAGGTGCAGCGTAACTTGGGTTAAGGTGCAGCGTAACTTGGGTTAAGGTGCAGCGTAACTTGGGTTAAGGTGCAGCGTAACTTGGGTTAAGGTGCAGCGTAACTTGGGTTAAGGTGCAGCGTAACTTAGGTTAAGGTGCAGCGTAACTTAGGTTAAGGGGCCAACGTGGGTTAGGTTAAGGGGCCAACGTGGGTTAGGTTAAGGGCCAACGTGGGTTAGGTTAAGGGCCAACGTGGGTTAGGTTAAGGGCCAACGTGGGTTAGGTTAAGGGCCAACGTGGGTTAGGTTAAGGGCCAACGTGGGTTAGGTTAAGGGCCAACGTGGGTTAGGTTAAGGGCCA
>NW_026062061.1:77500-80000 GCF_023897955.1 Schistocerca gregaria | reverse complement strand
GGGAGGAGGGGGGGGGGGGGGGGCCAACATGCAATACTTTCGTCCGTACCTACCTACCACATGTCTGTACGGCGTACAACAGTGCAATCTCGCTGTAATGGGGAGACGAGACAAGTAGCATCGTGCACAACATATGGCCCTTATGATTCGCCATTGTAGGGCGCAGCCGGTGTACGGTCAAGCATGTGCCACATTATGTCACTCAGTACGTAACGACGGATGATCAGTGTGGGTTACGCGTACATCAGCGGACAGTCCACACAGGCCGTACCACAACGTACACTGACTGCATCGACAACCGAATGCAACTGAACAGCTGCAAGGCTCATTTCACAAACAAACGCCTGACCGACCAGCTTGGAAGGGCAGGAGGGGAGGGCGATATTCGTTCTGTAGCGGTACACCCTTCCAGTGGTTAGCGGGACTGTGTAGAAAGTACGCAACACTCGAAAGACCTTTATGTGAGGGTACGCACCATGGCATCAAGAAATACACATGACACCAGAGGATCCAAGCAGTGAACTATGTTCAGAGGGTTGCTGTTAGGCAAAGCTACATTCCTGTGACGTTACATGTGACAGTTAAGGTGCAGTGTAAGTTAGGTTAAGGTGCAGCGTAAGTTAGGTTAAGGTGCAGCGTAAGTTAGGTTAAGGTGCAGCGTAAGTTAGGTTAAGGTGCAGCGTAACTTAGGTTAAGGTGCAGCGTAACTTAGGTTAAGGTGCAGCGTAACTTAGGTTAAGGTGCAGCGTAACTTAGGTTAAGGTGCAGCGTAAGTTAGGTTAAGGTGCAGCGTAACTTAGGTTAAGGTGCAGCGTAAGTTAGGTTAAGGTGCAGCGTAAGTTAGGTTAAGGTGCAGCGTAACTTGGGTTAAGGTGCAGCGTAACTTGGGTTAAGGTGCAGCGTAACTTGGGTTAAGGTGCAGCGTAACTTGGGTTAAGGTGCAGCGTAACTTGGGTTAAGGTGCAGCGTAACTTGGGTTAAGGTGCAGCGTAACTTGGGTTAAGGTGCAGCGTAACTTGGGTTAAGGTGCAGCGTAACTTGGGTTAAGGTGCAGCGTAACTTGGGTTAAGGTGCAGCGTAACTTGGGTTAAGGTGCAGCGTAACTTGGGTTAAGGTGCAGCGTAACTTGGGTTAAGGTGCAGCGTAACTTGGGTTAAGGTGCAGCGTAACTTGGGTTAAGGTGCAGCGTAACTTGGGTTAAGGTGCAGCGTAACTTGGGTTAAGGTGCAGCGTAACTTGGGTTAAGGTGCAGCGTAACTTGGGTTAAGGTGCAGCGTAACTTGGGTTAAGGTGCAGCGTAACTTGGGTTAAGGTGCAGCGTAACTTGGGTTAAGGTGCAGCGTAACTTGGGTTAAGGTGCAGCGTAACTTGGGTTAAGGTGCAGCGTAACTTGGGTTAAGGTGCAGCGTAACTTGGGTTAAGGTGCAGCGTAACTTGGGTTAAGGTGCAGCGTAACTTGGGTTAAGGTGCAGCGTAACTTGGGTTAAGGTGCAGCGTAACTTGGGTTAAGGTGCAGCGTAACTTGGGTTAAGGTGCAGCGTAACTTAGGTTAAGGTGCAGCGTAACTTAGGTTAAGGGGCCAACGTGGGTTAGGTTAAGGGGCCAACGTGGGTTAGGTTAAGGGCCAACGTGGGTTAGGTTAAGGGCCAACGTGGGTTAGGTTAAGGGCCAACGTGGGTTAGGTTAAGGGCCAACGTGGGTTAGGTTAAGGGCCAACGTGGGTTAGGTTAAGGGCCAACGTGGGTTAGGTTAAGGGCCAACGTGGGTTAGGTTAAGGGCCAACGTGGGTTAGGTTAAGGGCCAACGTGGGTTAGGTTAAGGGCCAACGTGGGTTAGGTTAAGGGCCAACGTGGGTTAGGTTAAGGGCCAACGTGGGTTAGGTTAAGGGCCAACGTGGGTTAGGTTAAGGGCCAACGTGGGTTAGGTTAAGGGCCAACGTGGGTTAGGTTAAGGGCCAACGTGGGTTAGGTTAAGGGCCAACGTGGGTTAGGTTAAGGGCCAACGTGGGTTAGGTTAAGGGCCAACGTGGGTTAGGTTAAGGGCCAACGTGGGTTAGGTTAAGGGCCAACGTGGGTTAGGTTAAGGGCCAACGTGGGTTAGGTTGCCAGAGATGTGTCAAATCAGGATGTACGTTTGGCTGGTGTCAGGTGGTGGGTTGGTTCGATGCCTTTATAAGGAGTGTGGCCAAAGGGTATTTTATTACTTGTACCTTTTGTGTTGTGGCGTGGCGTTGCGTCCTGTGTTGATACTGGGTGGACCACTGTGGGTGTTGCTGGCTGATTTGAGCTGCGTTGTTTGCGGGTGGTGTGAGACATTCTGTCTTATTAGTGGACGTGACGTTCCTCTTGTCGTTCTTTGGATAGTGTCCTGTGGCAGCGAGGATAAAATGGATGTTGTTGAACGATAGTGCTTTGGTGCTTTCGCTTTGTTACACACAGAGTGGACTGTGAGATAGGGTGACTGGGTCGAGTGCGGTTCACACTGTCCTCCCCAGTTTACA
>NW_026062061.1:70000-72500 GCF_023897955.1 Schistocerca gregaria | reverse complement strand
AGGTCCCTTTTTAATTACCACAACTTCTGCATTTTTCCATTTAGTTGGAAACCTTCCTTCCTCAAGACATCTATTATATATGTGTGTCAGAGATGGGGAAATCTTGTGCGCTAACGCCTGCAATACCTCCACAGGTATCTTATCAGGTCCTGGGGCCTTCTTCTTTGCAAAGGACTGAATTGTGAGTTGCACCTCCTCTACTGAGAAAGGATACACTCGTAATTCATTCACATATGGAATGTTGTCTTCCACTCTTAATTCCGCCTGCCTCTGACTGTCTTGTCCTGGGTCATCGTCTGGGAGGAGCACCTTAAGTAACTCCTCCGCAGTGTCCTGCCAAGTCGTTGTCATTGTGTCTGTCTGTCCAATTTTGACAGTCGAGAGGTTCATAGGGGAATGTATTTTTTCTCTGACGATTTTATACGGAAGGCCCCATGGATCCGTTATCAAGTGTGATGCTACAAAGTCCTTCCAACTTTGTTGTCTGTGAGTATAAAGTGTATCTTTAAATATCCATTTTAGTCTTCTGTATCTTTCCAGGTGGTACTGTCTTTCGTCCCTGGTGAAGCTTCTCTGGTAATTCCTCCTTGCTCGTCGCATAGACTGCCGGAGCCTGGTAAGCTCTGGGGTCCATGGAGCAGTTACCTTGCGGATGAAACGCCTTTTTTGTGGTATTGCAACGGTTACAGCCGACTTAATAGAAGACGTAAGGGCGTCCACTGCTTCATCAATCTGAAAAAGTCCGTCACCCAACTCTGGTGGATTGCACTCTGCCTCTAGCAGCTCCCAGTTGGCCCTCCCATAATCATACTGCAAAACCCAATCCTCTAGCACGTCGCCAGGTTCCACAAGAATTTGGAACTCAATTACATTGTGATCACTTACTGTTAATCCGTCATGTACAGTCCAGTTAGAAATTCTGTCTGTTAGATTTCTCGTTGTTAAGGTGACATCTATGTTGGTTTCAACACCAGCCCTACTTCTATAAGTAGGTGGATTTCCAGGTCTGTTTTCTACATATAAATGAAATTCCATTATCAGATCTTCCAAAGCGCCACCCCGATCATCAACATGGGGACTGTGCCAGAGTGGGGATTTCGCATTGCAATCCATTGTTATCACCACAGGTTTCCCTTCTAGGGCTCTCAGAATTAATGTTAGCTGGTGCAAGTAATGATCAATATGTTCACGATATTGACAATAAACATTAACTAAATACAAACAGGTCTGCAGCATGTTTAATTCTACAACAATAACATGACTATTGCAAAATTGTGTTAGTATAGTTGTCTTTATTAATTTATTAAGGACAACAACTGCTGTCATAGGATTATTGCCAAAAGTTATTACTTGCGATGTTACGGGAAAGCCCGAGACACGGCCAGAGACAGAGTTTGGTTCTTGAATTGTTAAAATGTCTATAGTACGCTCCTCTGCGAGCTTTCGCAACTCCTGCGTGACTAAGAAGCTTCGCATTGCATTTATTTGTACAACTTTGAGGTCAGAGATCGGGAGGGTATCTTGTATGTACATAGCTGGAAACTGGAGGGAGGGAACGAACATTACCCTTCCATACATCTTTACCATTTCTTTGTATATCTTCTGCAAATTGAATTCCCTTCCCCTTCTTCGAAAAACTTCTTTAACCAGACTCAACAGTTCTTTATACTCAAAAGGCAAGTTGACTGATGCCAGCTGAATACAGTCGACATCCTCCAGAGTTGGGAAAGTAATTCTGTCCCCATCCGGGTGTCCGACCCGCACAAGCTGTCTTAACGCTAATGTTAGCAGTTGAGGTTCTTCTAATCTACGAAGCTTCATTGCATTTTCACACATCACATAAACATCATTTGGAGGACATTGTGTATACGTTTTATTAGCAAAGGAGCTGTCTGTTAAAGTTAAAGTCTCTACAGAACCGACACCAGAAGCCAGGTTTTCTACTTCCACATCTTTATTGGTGTCTTTATCCTTACAAGCGTCGGTTTGGCCACTCTCGACGATGGAAACCACCGCCGCCTTAGCACGATCGACACCACCAGTGCCGGGTTGCCCCGACGCCTCGGACGAAGACCCCGGACAGGGGACAGATCCCACACCGGAAGCCGACCCTGCAGCAGCCGACGACACATCTGTAAGAGACAGAGATATTTGGGATGCCCTCAACTTTTGCCAGCGCTGAGCGTCTCTCGCTAATTTACTTGGGGACTTATATTTTGGAGTATTTTTATGGATCTCCATAATCTGTACGTTGTATTAATCTTTGTAATAGCAACTTGTACGTAAAGCACTCCCTACCAGGAGTGCTACACGTACGTTTCCTATACTTGCATGGTATACAGACTGCTGGCTGGGAATGTTTTGGACAATTTTTTCTCTCATGGCCTTCTTCACCGCAGTGAGCACAAACTGCGTTTTTAAATTCACAATACTTGGCCACATGCGTATAATCTTGACATTTTGTACACCTCGGCAAGGCTGTGTAGTCTTTCACCGATAA
>NW_026062061.1:60000-62500 GCF_023897955.1 Schistocerca gregaria | reverse complement strand
CTCTAGAATTACCACAGTTATCCAAGTAACGTGGGTACGATCTAAGGAACCATAACTGATTTAATGAGCCATTCGCGGTTTCACCTTAATGCGGCTTGTACTGAGACATGCATGGCTTAATCTTTGAGACAAGCATATGACTACTGGCAGGATCAACCAGGGAGCTGCGTCAACGAGAGCTGAGCAGCCGGCCGCCCGGGAGTGTGTCCCGAGGGCCCGCGCGAACACGCAAGCGTCCGCTCAATTATTCTGCAAACAGGAGGAGGCTGAGCTCCCCTGCACGATACACCTCGAAACCCTCTCAGGTCCCGGCGGCGCGCAGCGCCGTCCTAAGTACTTGGTCGGGTTCGAGAGAGGCGCAATCGCCCGGAGATGGGCGAGTAGACGCTTTCAGTGCGAACACCCGTGCTCCCAACTGAGCTTGCCGCTGCCGACAGAGGCCCGGGAGCGTGCTGTCGTGGCATTGCCGGCGGGAAACAACACGCGCCACCTACGGTGACCGGCAGCTCCAACGCCAGCGCCACAGAAGGGCAAAGCCCCACTTGGGTGCAGAAGCGAACTCTCCCAGCACAGCGCACGCGCCAACACGTCCGCAGAGCTGCGATACAAACCACCTGCGAGAACCGCTGGGGGCGACCGAGCAGCAGACGGCGTCGCGACGCCGAGTGCCGGGCGGCGGCGCATCCTCAACGCACACAGTCCGCAATCGGACCAGCACACTGCAGATGTCCACCGCGCTTCGCACCGGGCTCGGCAGAACCCACTTTGGCCGCCTGGCGCCGCGCGCAGGGTGCGCCGGCGCATAGCTGGGACGCCAGCCGGGCCCGTCGGCCGGCGCTCCTGCCACTGGGCGCCCCCCACCAGCCGGCTGTAGTGCGTGCGCTCACGCAGCGCGCGGCCAGCACGCCGGGCGGCCCCCCCTCACCGGCCGGGGACTGTCCCGCCAAGCCACAGCCTCGTATCGCTTCATACCCACATGGCCAACTCAGGTTCGGGGGCATGGCGGGTACCGCCGAAACAACCGGTTCATAGATGTACCGATCGTCGCTATCACCGATGCACCTGCAGCGCGAACAACCGCTCAACAACTGATTTCCAGTTCATTTGCGGATCTTTGGCAGCAAACGTATACGTCAATCTACATTTGCGAAATCTACGATTCTGGCATGCCTGCATGTTATGTGTCACGACACGCTACATCAGCCCACATACACACTGCGGCATGTACACGAGAGAACACGTGGAAGATGGTCCGCGCACGTGTGCAATGTCCCTTGCGCGGTCGACTGTCAACCGGCCTCTGTAGCATGTCGCAGATGTGGAACGCGGTCCACCGTGCTATCATGTTGTGTGGGGCAATACGATTAAATAGGAAAACCCTCGTCGCTACATCAACAGACGGCTCACGCTGATTCCCGGCAGAGGGAGGAGGGGGGGGGGGGGGGGCCAACATGCAATACTTTCGTCCGTACCTACCTACCACATGTCTGTACGGCGTACAACAGTGCAATCTCGCTGTAATGGGGAGACGAGACAAGTAGCATCGTGCACAACATATGGCCCTTATGATTCGCCATTGTAGGGCGCAGCCGGTGTACGGTCAAGCATGTGCCACATTATGTCACTCAGTACGTAACGACGGATGATCAGTGTGGGTTACGCGTACATCAGCGGACAGTCCACACAGGCCGTACCACAACGTACACTGACTGCATCGACAACCGAATGCAACTGAACAGCTGCAAGGCTCATTTCACAAACAAACGCCTGACCGACCAGCTTGGAAGGGCAGGAGGGGAGGGCGATATTCGTTCTGTAGCGGTACACCCTTCCAGTGGTTAGCGGGACTGTGTAGAAAGTACGCAACACTCGAAAGACCTTTATGTGAGGGTACGCACCATGGCATCAAGAAATACACATGACACCAGAGGATCCAAGCAGTGAACTATGTTCAGAGGGTTGCTGTTAGGCAAAGCTACATTCCTGTGACGTTACATGTGACAGTTAACGTGCAGTGTAAGTTAGGTTAAGGTGCAGCGTAAGTTAGGTTAAGGTGCAGCGTAAGTTAGGTTAAGGTGCAGCGTAAGTTAGGTTAAGGTGCAGCGTAACTTAGGTTAAGGTGCAGCGTAACTTAGGTTAAGGTGCAGCGTAACTTAGGTTAAGGTGCAGCGTAACTTAGGTTAAGGTGCAGCGTAAGTTAGGTTAAGGTGCAGCGTAACTTGGGTTAAGGTGCAGCGTAAGTTAGGTTAAGGTGCAGCGTAAGTTAGGTTAAGGTGCAGCGTAACTTGGGTTAAGGTGCAGCGTAACTTGGGTTAAGGTGCAGCGTAACTTGGGTTAAGGTGCAGCGTAACTTGGGTTAAGGTGCAGCGTAACTTGGGTTAAGGTGCAGCGTAACTTGGGTTAAGGTGCAGCGTAACTTGGGTTAAGGTGCAGCGTAACTTGGGTTAAGGTGCAGCGTAACTTGGGTTAAGGTGCAGCGTAACTTGGGTTAAGGTGCAGC
>NW_026062061.1:47500-50000 GCF_023897955.1 Schistocerca gregaria | reverse complement strand
ATCGGACCAGCACACTGCAGATGTCCACCGCGCTTCGCACCGGGCTCGGCAGAACCCACTTTGGCCGCCTGGCGCCGCGCGCAGGGTGCGCCGGCGCATAGCTGGGACGCCAGCCGGGCCCGTCGGCCGGCGCTCCTGCCACTGGGCGCCCCCCACCAGCCGGCTGTAGTGCGTGCGCTCACGCAGCGCGCGGCCAGCACGCCGGGCGGCCCCCCCTCACCGGCCGGGGACTGTCCCGCCAAGCCACAGCCTCGTATCGCTTCATACCCACATGGCCAACTCAGGTTCGGGGGCATGGCGGGTACCGCCGAAACAACCGGTTCATAGATGTACCGATCGTCGCTATCACCGATGCACCTGCAGCGCGAACAACCGCTCAACAACTGATTTCCAGTTCATTTGCGGATCTTTGGCAGCAAACGTATACGTCAATCTACATTTGCGAAATCTACGATTCTGGCATGCCTGCATGTTATGTGTCACGACACGCTACATCAGCCCACATACACACTGCGGCATGTACACGAGAGAACACGTGGAAGATGGTCCGCGCACGTGTGCAATGTCCCTTGCGCGGTCGACTGTCAACCGGCCTCTGTAGCATGTCGCAGATGTGGAACGCGGTCCACCGTGCTATCATGTTGTGTGGGGCAATACGATTAAATAGGAAAACCCTCGTCGCTACATCAACAGACGGCTCACGCTGATTCCCGGCAGAGGGAGGAGGGGGGGGGGGGGCCAACATGCAATACTTTCGTCCGTACCTACCTACCACATGTCTGTACGGCGTACAACAGTGCAATCTCGCTGTAATGGGGAGACGAGACAAGTAGCATCGTGCACAACATATGGCCCTTATGATTCGCCATTGTAGGGCGCAGCCGGTGTACGGTCAAGCATGTGCCACATTATGTCACTCAGTACGTAACGACGGATGATCAGTGTGGGTTACGCGTACATCAGCGGACAGTGACAGTCCACACAGGCCGTACCACAACGTACACTGACTGCATCGACAACCGAATGCAACTGAACAGCTGCAAGGCTCATTTCACAAACAAACGCCTGACCGACCAGCTTGGAAGGGCAGGAGGGGAGGGCGATATTCGTTCTGTAGCGGTACACCCTTCCAGTGGTTAGCGGGACTGTGTAGAAAGTACGCAACACTCGAAAGACCTTTATGTGAGGGTACGCACCATGGCATCAAGAAATACACATGACACCAGAGGATCCAAGCAGTGAACTATGTTCAGAGGGTTGCTGTTAGGCAAAGCTACATTCCTGTGACGTTACATGTGACAGTTAAGGTGCAGTGTAAGTTAGGTTAAGGTGCAGCGTAAGTTAGGTTAAGGTGCAGCGTAAGTTAGGTTAAGGTGCAGCGTAAGTTAGGTTAAGGTGCAGCGTAACTTAGGTTAAGGTGCAGCGTAACTTAGGTTAAGGTGCAGCGTAACTTAGGTTAAGGTGCAGCGTAACTTAGGTTAAGGTGCAGCGTAACTTAGGTTAAGGTGCAGCGTAAGTTAGGTTAAGGTGCAGCGTAACTTGGGTTAAGGTGCAGCGTAACTTGGGTTAAGGTGCAGCGTAACTTGGGTTAAGGTGCAGCGTAACTTGGGTTAAGGTGCAGCGTAACTTGGGTTAAGGTGCAGCGTAACTTGGGTTAAGGTGCAGCGTAACTTGGGTTAAGGTGCAGCGTAACTTGGGTTAAGGTGCAGCGTAACTTGGGTTAAGGTGCAGCGTAACTTGGGTTAAGGTGCAGCGTAACTTGGGTTAAGGTGCAGCGTAACTTGGGTTAAGGTGCAGCGTAACTTGGGTTAAGGTGCAGCGTAACTTGGGTTAAGGTGCAGCGTAACTTGGGTTAAGGTGCAGCGTAACTTGGGTTAAGGTGCAGCGTAACTTGGGTTAAGGTGCAGCGTAACTTGGGTTAAGGTGCAGCGTAACTTGGGTTAAGGTGCAGCGTAACTTGGGTTAAGGTGCAGCGTAACTTGGGTTAAGGTGCAGCGTAACTTGGGTTAAGGTGCAGCGTAACTTAGGTTAAGGGGCCAACGTGGGTTAGGTTAAGGGGCCAACGTGGGTTAGGTTAAGGGCCAACGTGGGTTAGGTTAAGGGCCAACGTGGGTTAGGTTAAGGGCCAACGTGGGTTAGGTTAAGGGCCAACGTGGGTTAGGTTAAGGGCCAACGTGGGTTAGGTTAAGGGCCAACGTGGGTTAGGTTAAGGGCCAACGTGGGTTAGGTTAAGGGCCAACGTGGGTTAGGTTAAGGGCCAACGTGGGTTAGGTTAAGGGCCAACGTGGGTTAGGTTAAGGGCCAACGTGGGTTAGGTTAAGGGCCAACGTGGGTTAGGTTAAGGGCCAACGTGGGTTAGGTTAAGGGCCAACGTGGGTTAGGTTAAGGGCCAACGTGGGTTAGGTTAAGGGCCAACGTGGGTTAGGTTAAGGGCCAACGTGGGTTAGGTTAAGGGCCAACGTGGGTTAGGTTAAGGGCCAACGTGGGTTAGGTTAAGGGC
>NW_026062061.1:35000-37500 GCF_023897955.1 Schistocerca gregaria | reverse complement strand
GTAGGGCGCAGCCGGTGTACGGTCAAGCATGTGCCACATTATGTCACTCAGTACGTAACGACGGATGATCAGTGTGGGTTACGCGTACATCAGCGGACAGTCCACACAGGCCGTACCACAACGTACACTGACTGCATCGACAACCGAATGCAACTGAACAGCTGCAAGGCTCATTTCACAAACAAACGCCTGACCGACCAGCTTGGAAGGGCAGGAGGGGAGGGCGATATTCGTTCTGTAGCGGTACACCCCTTCCAGTGGTTAGCGGGACTGTGTAGAAAGTACGCAACACTCGAAAGACCTTTATGTGAGGGTACGCACCATGGCATCAAGAAATACACATGACACCAGAGGATCCAAGCAGTGAACTATGTTCAGAGGGTTGCTGTTAGGCAAAGCTACATTCCTGTGACGTTACATGTGACAGTTAAGGTGCAGTGTAAGTTAGGTTAAGGTGCAGCGTAAGTTAGGTTAAGGTGCAGCGTAAGTTAGGTTAAGGTGCAGCGTAAGTTAGGTTAAGGTGCAGCGTAACTTAGGTTAAGGTGCAGCGTAACTTAGGTTAAGGTGCAGCGTAACTTAGGTTAAGGTGCAGCGTAAGTTAGGTTAAGGTGCAGCGTAACTTAGGTTAAGGTGCAGCGTAAGTTTAGGTTAAGGTGCAGCGTAAGTTAGGTTAAGGTGCAGCGTAACTTGGGTTAAGGTGCAGCGTAACTTGGGTTAAGGTGCAGCGTAACTGGGTTAAGGTGCAGCGTAACTTGGGTTAAGGTGCAGCGTAACTTGGGTTAAGGTGCAGCGTAACTTGGGTTAGAGGTGCAGCGTAACTTGGGTTAAGGTGCAGCGTAACTTGGGTTAAGGTGCAGCGTAACTTGGGTTAAAGGTGCAGCGTAACTTGGGTTACAAGCGTGCAGCTAACTTGGGTAAGGTGCAGCGTAACTTGGGTTAAGGTGCAGCGTAACTTGGGTTAAGGTGCAGCGTAACTTGGGTTAAGGTGCAGCGTAACTTGGGTTAAGGTGCAGCGTAACTTGGGTTAAGGTGCAGCGTAACTTGGGTTAAGGTGCAGCGTAACTTGGGTTAAGGTGCAGCGTAACTTGGGTTAAGGTGCAGCGTAACTTGGGTTAAGGTGCAGCGTAACTTGGGTTAAGGTGCAGCGTAACTTGGGTTAAGGTGCAGCGTAACTTGGGTTAAGGTGCAGCGTAACTTGGGTTAAGGTGCAGCGTAACTTGGGTTAAGGTGCAGCGTAACTTGGGTTAAGGTGCAGCGTAACTTGGGTTAAGGTGCAGCGTAACTTGGGTTAAGGTGCAGCGTAACTTGGGTTAAGGTGCAGCGTAACTTGGGTTAAGGTGCAGCGTAACTTGGGTTAAGGTGCAGCGTAACTTAGGTTAAGGTGCAGCGTAACTTAGGTTAAGGGGCCAACGTGGGTTAGGTTAAGGGGCCAACGTGGGTTAGGTTAAGGGCCAACGTGGGTTAGGTTAAGGGCCAACGTGGGTTAGGTTAAGGGCCAACGTGGGTTAGGTTAAGGGCCAACGTGGGTTAGGTTAAGGGCCAACGTGGGTTAGGTTAAGGGCCAACGTGGGTTAGGTTAAGGGCCAAGGTTGTAAGGCCAACGTGGGTTAGGTTAAGGGCCAACGTGGGTTAGGTTAAGGGCCAACGTGGGTTAGGTTAAGGGCCAACGTGGGTTAGGTTAAGGCCAACGTGGGTTAGGTTAAGGGCCAACGTGGGTTAGGTTAAGGGCCAACGTGGGTTAGGTTAAGGGCCAACGTGGGTTTAGGTTAAGGGCCAACGTGGGTTAGGTTAAGGGCCAGAGCGTGGGTTAGGTTAAGGGCCAACGTGGGTTAGGTTAAGGGCCAACGTGGGTTAGGTTAAGGGCCAACGTGGGTTAGGTTAAGGGCCAACGTGGGTTAGGTAGCCAGAGATGTGTCAAATCAGGATGTAACGTTTGGCTGGTGTCAGGTGGTGGGTTGGTTCGATGCCTTTATAAGGAGTGTGGCAAAGGGTATTTTATTACTTGTACCTTTTGTGTTGTGGCGTGGCGTTGCGTCCTGTGTTGATACTGGGTGGACCACTGTGGGTGTTGCTGGCTGATTTGAGCTGCGTTGTTTGCGGGTGGTGTGAGACATTCTGTCTTATTAGTGGACGTGACGTTCCTCTTGTCGTTCTTTGGATAGTGTCCTGTGGCAGCGAGGATAAAATGGATGTTGTTGAACGATAGTGCTTTGGTGCTTTCGCTTTGTTACACACAGAGTGGACTGTGAGATAGGGTGACTGGGTCGAGTGCGGTTCACACTGTCCTCACCAGTTTACAGTATGTATCATCTATGTATGTGGTCCTGCATCATTTACTAAGCAGGGACGTCAGACGACTGAAATATTAGTTATGTACTGATGTAAAGCAGAATGCTTACCTTCCACCAGTGGGCGAGTATCGACTCTGCCCCAGCGTTGCCACCGCAGGAACACGCGATCTAGTGTACTACCCGCACACCGTCACCACTGTGCGGGGGGA
>NW_026062061.1:25000-27500 GCF_023897955.1 Schistocerca gregaria | reverse complement strand
GCCGTTTCTCAGGCTCCCTCTCCGGAATCGAACCCTGATTCCCCGTTACCCGTTACAACCATGGTAGGCGCAGAACCTACCATCGACAGTTGATAAGGCAGACATTTGAAAGATGCGTCGCCGGTACGAGGACCGTGCGATCAGCCCAAAGTTATTCAGAGTCACCAAGGCAAACGGACCAGACGAGCCAATCCGATTGGTTTTGATCTAATAAAAGCGTCCCTTCCATCTCTGGTCGGGACTCTGTTTGCATGTATTAGCTCTAGAATTACCACAGTTATCCAAGTAACGTGGGTACGATCTAAGGAACCATAACTGATTTAATGAGCCATTCGCGGTTTCACCTTAATGCGGCTTGTACTGAGACATGCATGGCTTAATCTTTGAGACAAGCATATGACTACTGGCAGGATCAACCAGGGAGCTGCGTCAACGAGAGCTGAGCAGCCGGCCGCCCGGGAGTGTGTCCCGAGGGCCCGCGCGAACACGCAAGCGTCCGCTCAATTATTCTGCAAACAGGAGGAGGCTGAGCTCCCCTGCACGATACACCTCGAAACCCTCTCAGGTCCCGGCGGCGCGCAGCGCCGTCCTAAGTACTTGGTCGGGTTCGAGAGAGGCGCAATCGCCCGGAGATGGGCGAGTAGACGCTTTCAGTGCGAACACCCGTGCTCCCAACTGAGCTTGCCGCTGCCGACAGAGGCCCGGGAGCGTGCTGTCGTGGCATTGCCGGCGGGAAACAACACGCGCCACCTACGGTGACCGGCAGCTCCAACGCCAGCGCCACAGAAGGGCAAAGCCCCACTTGGGTGCAGAAGCGAACTCTCCCAGCACAGCGCACGCGCCAACACGTCCGCAGAGCTGCGATACAAACCACCTGCGAGAACCGCTGGGGGCGACCGAGCAGCAGACGGCGTCGCGACGCCGAGTGCCGGGCGGCGGCGCATCCTCAACGCACACAGTCCGCAATCGGACCAGCACACTGCAGATGTCCACCGCGCTTCGCACCGGGCTCGGCAGAACCCACTTTGGCCGCCTGGCGCCGCGCGCAGGGTGCGCCGGCGCATAGCTGGGACGCCAGCCGGGCCCGTCGGCCGGCGCTCCTGCCACTGGGCGCCCCCCACCAGCCGGCTGTAGTGCGTGCGCTCACGCAGCGCGCGGCCAGCACGCCGGGCGGCCCCCCCTCACCGGCCGGGGACTGTCCCGCCAAGCCACAGCCTCGTATCGCTTCATACCCACATGGCCAACTCAGGTTCGGGGGCATGGCGGGTACCGCCGAAACAACCGGTTCATAGATGTACCGATCGTCGCTATCACCGATGCACCTGCAGCGCGAACAACCGCTCAACAACTGATTTCCAGTTCATTTGCGGATCTTTGGCAGCAAACGTATACGTCAATCTACATTTGCGAAATCTACGATTCTGGCATGCCTGCATGTTATGTGTCACGACACGCTACATCAGCCCACATACACACTGCGGCATGTACACGAGAGAACACGTGGAAGATGGTCCGCGCACGTGTGCAATGTCCCTTGCGCGGTCGACTGTCAACCGGCCTCTGTAGCATGTCGCAGATGTGGAACGCGGTCCACCGTGCTATCATGTTGTGTGGGGCAATACGATTAAATAGGAAAACCCTCGTCGCTACATCAACAGACGGCTCACGCTGATTCCCGGCAGAGGGAGGAGGGGGGGGGGGGGGGGCCAACATGCAATACTTTCGTCCGTACCTACCTACCACATGTCTGTACGGCGTACAACAGTGCAATCTCGCTGTAATGGGGAGACGAGACAAGTAGCATCGTGCACAACATATGGCCCTTATGATTCGCCATTGTAGGGCGCAGCCGGTGTACGGTCAAGCATGTGCCACATTATGTCACTCAGTACGTAACGACGGATGATCAGTGTGGGTTACGCGTACATCAGCGGACAGTCCACACAGGCCGTACCACAACGTACACTGACTGCATCGACAACCGAATGCAACTGAACAGCTGCAAGGCTCATTTCACAAACAAACGCCTGACCGACCAGCTTGGAAGGGCAGGAGGGGAGGGCGATATTCGTTCTGTAGCGGTACACCCTTCCAGTGGTTAGCGGGACTGTGTAGAAAGTACGCAACACTCGAAAGACCTTTATGTGAGGGTACGCACCATGGCATCAAGAAATACACATGACACCAGAGGATCCAAGCAGTGAACTATGTTCAGAGGGTTGCTGTTAGGCAAAGCTACATTCCTGTGACGTTACATGTGACAGTTAAGGTGCAGTGTAAGTTAGGTTAAGGTGCAGCGTAAGTTAGGTTAAGGTGCAGCGTAAGTTAGGTTAAGGTGCAGCGTAAGTTAGGTTAAGGTGCAGCGTAAGTTAGGTTAAGGTGCAGCGTAAGTTAGGTTAAGGTGCAGCGTAACTTGGGTTAAGGTGCAGCGTAACTTGGGTTAAGGTGCAGCGTAACTTGGGTTAAGGTGCAGCGTAACTTGGGTTAAGGTGCAGCGTAA
>NW_026062061.1:12500-15000 GCF_023897955.1 Schistocerca gregaria | reverse complement strand
TCTCCCAGCACAGCGCACGCGCCAACACGTCCGCAGAGCTGCGATACAAACCACCTGCGAGAACCGCTGGGGGCGACCGAGCAGCAGACGGCGTCGCGACGCCGAGTGCCGGGCGGCGGCGCATCCTCAACGCACACAGTCCGCAATCGGACCAGCACACTGCAGATGTCCACCGCGCTTCGCACCGGGCTCGGCAGAACCCACTTTGGCCGCCTGGCGCCGCGCGCAGGGTGCGCCGGCGCATAGCTGGGACGCCAGCCGGGCCCGTCGGCCGGCGCTCCTGCCACTGGGCGCCCCCCACCAGCCGGCTGTAGTGCGTGCGCTCACGCAGCGCGCGGCCAGCACGCCGGGCGGCCCCCCCTCACCGGCCGGGGACTGTCCCGCCAAGCCACAGCCTCGTATCGCTTCATACCCACATGGCCAACTCAGGTTCGGGGGCATGGCGGGTACCGCCGAAACAACCGGTTCATAGATGTACCGATCGTCGCTATCACCGATGCACCTGCAGCGCGAACAACCGCTCAACAACTGATTTCCAGTTCATTTGCGGATCTTTGGCAGCAAACGTATACGTCAATCTACATTTGCGAAATCTACGATTCTGGCATGCCTGCATGTTATGTGTCACGACACGCTACATCAGCCCACATACACACTGCGGCATGTACACGAGAGAACACGTGGAAGATGGTCCGCGCACGTGTGCAATGTCCCTTGCGCGGTCGACTGTCAACCGGCCTCTGTAGCATGTCGCAGATGTGGAACGCGGTCCACCGTGCTATCATGTTGTGTGGGGCAATACGATTAAATAGGAAAACCCTCGTCGCTACATCAACAGACGGCTCACGCTGATTCCCGGCAGAGGGAGGAGGGGGGGGGGGGGGGGGCCAACATGCAATACTTTCGTCCGTACCTACCTACCACATGTCTGTACGGCGTACAACAGTGCAATCTCGCTGTAATGGGGAGACGAGACAAGTAGCATCGTGCACAACATATGGCCCTTATGATTCGCCATTGTAGGGCGCAGCCGGTGTACGGTCAAGCATTGTGCCACATTATGTCACTCAGTACGTAACGACGGATGATCAGTGTGGGTTACGCGTACATCAGCGGACAGTCCACACAGGCCGTACCACAACGTACACTGACTGCATCGACAACCGAATGCAACTGAACAGCTGCAAGGCTCATTTCACAAACAAACGCCTGACCGACCAGCTTGGAAGGGCAGGAGGGGAGGGCGATATTCGTTCTGTAGCGGTACACCCTTCCAGTGGTTAGCGGGACTGTGTAGAAAGTACGCAACACTCGAAAGACCTTTATGTGAGGGTACGCACCATGGCATCAAGAAATACACATGACACCAGAGGATCCAAGCAGTGAACTATGTTCAGAGGGTTGCTGTTAGGCAAAGCTACATTCCTGTGACGTTACATGTGACAGTTAAGGTGCAGTGTAAGTTAGGTTAAGGTGCAGCGTAAGTTAGGTTAAGGTGCAGCGTAAGTTAGGTTAAGGTGCAGCGTAAGTTAGGTTAAGGTGCAGCGTAAGTTAGGTTAAGGTGCAGCGTAACTTGGGTTAAGGTGCAGCGTAAGTTAGGTTAAGGTGCAGCGTAACTTGGGTTAAGGTGCAGCGTAACTTGGGTTAAGGTGCAGCGTAACTTGGGTTAAGGTGCAGCGTAACTTGGGTTAAGGTGCAGCGTAACTTGGGTTAAGGTGCAGCGTAACTTGGGTTAAGGTGCAGCGTAACTTGGGTTAAGGTGCAGCGTAACTTGGGTTAAGGTGCAGCGTAACTTGGGTTAAGGTGCAGCGTAACTTGGGTTAAGGTGCAGCGTAACTTGGGTTAAGGTGCAGCGTAACTTGGGTTAAGGTGCAGCGTAACTTGGGTTAAGGTGCAGCGTAACTTGGGTTAAGGTGCAGCGTAACTTGGGTTAAGGTGCAGCGTAACTTGGGTTAAGGTGCAGCGTAACTTGGGTTAAGGTGCAGCGTAACTTGGGTTAAGGTGCAGCGTAACTTGGGTTAAGGTGCAGCGTAACTTGGGTTAAGGTGCAGCGTAACTTGGGTTAAGGTGCAGCGTAACTTGGGTTAAGGTGCAGCGTAACTTGGGTTAAGGTGCAGCGTAACTTGGGTTAAGGTGCCAACGTGGGTTAGGTTAAGGGGCCAACGTGGGTTAGGTTAAGGGCCAACGTGGGTTAGGTTAAGGGGCCAACGTGGGTTAGGTTAAGGGCCAACGTGGGTTAGGTTAAGGGCCAACGTGGGTTAGGTTAAGGGCCAACGTGGGTTAGGTTAAGGGCCAACGTGGGTTAGGTTAAGGGCCAACGTGGGTTAGGTTAAGGGCCAACATGGGTTAGGTTAAGGGCCAACGTGGGTTAGGTTAAGGGCCAACGTGGGTTAGGTTAAGGGCCAACGTGGGTTAGGTTAAGGGCCAACGTGGGTTAGGTTAAGGGCCAACGTGGGTTAGGTTAAGGGCCAACGTGGGTTAGGTTAAGGGCCAACGTGGG
>NW_026062061.1:0-2500 GCF_023897955.1 Schistocerca gregaria | reverse complement strand
AGACGAGACAAGTAGCATCGTGCACAACATATGGCCCTTATGATTCGCCATTGTAGGGCGCAGCCGGTGTACGGTCAAGCATGTGCCACATTATGTCACTCAGTACGTAACGACGGATGATCAGTGTGGGTTACGCGTACATCAGCGGACAGTCCACACAGGCCGTACCACAACGTACACTGACTGCATCGACAACCGAATGCAACTGAACAGCTGCAAGGCTCATTTCACAAACAAACGCCTGACCGACCAGCTTGGAAGGGCAGGAGGGGAGGGCGATATTCGTTCTGTAGCGGTACACCCTTCCAGTGGTTAGCGGGACTGTGTAGAAAGTACGCAACACTCGAAAGACCTTTATGTGAGGGTACGCACCATGGCATCAAGAAATACACATGACACCAGAGGATCCAAGCAGTGAACTATGTTCAGAGGGTTGCTGTTAGGCAAAGCTACATTCCTGTGACGTTACATGTGACAGTTAAGGTGCAGTGTAAGTTAGGTTAAGGTGCAGCGTAAGTTAGGTTAAGGTGCAGCGTAAGTTAGGTTAAGGTGCAGCGTAAGTTAGGTTAAGGTGCAGCGTAAGTTAGGTTAAGGTGCAGCGTAAGTTAGGTTAAGGTGCAGCGTAAGTTAGGTTAAGGTGCAGCGTAACTTGGGTTAAGGTGCAGCGTAACTTGGGTTAAGGTGCAGCGTAACTTGGGTTAAGGTGCAGCGTAACTTGGGTTAAGGTGCAGCGTAACTTGGGTTAAGGTGCAGCGTAACTTGGGTTAAGGTGCAGCGTAACTTGGGTTAAGGTGCAGCGTAACTTGGGTTAAGGTGCAGCGTAACTTGGGTTAAGGTGCAGCGTAACTTGGGTTAAGGTGCAGCGTAACTTGGGTTAAGGTGCAGCGTAACTTGGGTTAAGGTGCAGCGTAACTTGGGTTAAGGTGCAGCGTAACTTGGGTTAAGGTGCAGCGTAACTTGGGTTAAGGTGCAGCGTAACTTGGGTTAAGGTGCAGCGTAACTTGGGTTAAGGTGCAGCGTAACTTGGGTTAAGGTGCAGCGTAACTTGGGTTAAGGTGCAGCGTAACTTGGGTTAAGGTGCAGCGTAACTTGGGTTAAGGTGCAGCGTAACTTGGGTTAAGGTGCAGCGTAACTTGGGTTAAGGTGCAGCGTAACTTGGGTTAAGGTGCAGCGTAACTTGGGTTAAGGTGCAGCGTAACTTAGGTTAAGGTGCCAACGTGGGTTAGGTTAAGGGGCCAACGTGGGTTAGGTTAAGGGCCAACGTGGGTTAGGTTAAGGGGCCAACGTGGGTTAGGTTAAGGGCCAACGTGGGTTAGGTTAAGGGCCAACGTGGGTTAGGTTAAGGGCCAACGTGGGTTAGGTTAAGGGCCAACGTGGGTTAGGTTAAGGGCCAACGTGGGTTAGGTTAAGGGCCAACGTGGGTTAGGTTAAGGGCCAACGTGGGTTAGGTTAAGGGCCAACGTGGGTTAGGTTAAGGGCCAACGTGGGTTAGGTTAAGGGCCAACGTGGGTTAGGTTAAGGGCCAACGTGGGTTAGGTTAAGGGCCAACGTGGGTTAGGTTAAGGGCCAACGTGGGTTAGGTTAAGGGCCAACGTGGGTTAGGTTAAGGGCCAACGTGGGTTAGGTTAAGGGCCAACGTGGGTTAGGTTGCCAGAGATGTGTCAAATCAGGATGTACGTTTGGCTGGTGTCAGGTGGTGGGTTGGTTCGATGCCTTTATAAGGAGTGTGGCCAAAGGGTATTTTATTACTTGTACCTTTTGTGTTGTGGCGTGGCGTTGCGTCCTGTGTTGATACTGGGTGGACCACTGTGGGTGTTGCTGGCTGATTTGAGCTGCGTTGTTTGCGGGTGGTGTGAGACATTCTGTCTTATTAGTGGACGTGACGTTCCTCTTGTCGTTCTTTGGATAGTGTCCTGTGGCAGCGAGGATAAAATGGATGTTGTTGAACGATAGTGCTTTGGTGCTTTCGCTTTGTTACACACAGAGTGGACTGTGAGATAGGGTGACTGGGTCGAGTGCGGTTCACACTGTCCTCCCCAGTTTACAGTATGTATCATCTATGTATGTGGTCCTGCATCATTTACTAAGCAGGGACGTCAGACGACTGAAATATTAGTTATGTACTGATGTAAAGCAGAATGCTTACCTTCCACCAGTGGGCGAGTATCGACTCTGCCCCAGCGTTGCCACCGCAGGAAGCGGTGTCGGAAACACTACCCGCACACCGTCACCACTGTGCGGGGGGACGGACCCTCTATATCCTCAGCGGCGCACTCTTTGCCACCGGGCGTCACGTCTCGCGGCCCGCCGTCCAGAGCATGTATTGGGACAGCGGGACTTTGGCTTTTGGGAGATAACTCTTCATGAAGTGGAAGATATAGGGGTGGACTGCAATGTACGATTGCGGGAAAAGTCCGCCGTACATCCGCTCGAGTTGCGAGTCGGGCGGTGGGGGTGGCGCATTCACAGGTGCGGCTGGAGTGATCTGTCTCGCGTGTGT
>NW_026062059.1:0-117526 GCF_023897955.1 Schistocerca gregaria | reverse complement strand
ACACACGCGAGACCAGATAAATAATGGGAGTGGGAGAAAACCTCTATCAAGTTGGAAAGAATCGTCGCCTCTTCGACGCACTGATTTTCCGAAACGTTCCTATAGAGGGTGAACTTTATTTTTATGAGCGTTTCCCCCGCCTGTTGAGTCGTATTCGAAACTTTTAGCCTTGAGAAGATGTTTCTTTTGCACGCGATGATCGTCGAGATGCCTTCCAGACTCGCTCGAAACTCGCTGATTTTCTTCACTGGACGAGTTCCGCGCTCATGTGCATTTGCGCGGCGGAGGGATCCCACCCCGAGCACCAGGATCTCCGGGTTGGGTTTGATGATTCGGTGGTACACTATTTTTTTCTGGCACGTTGCCCACCATCTCTAGTGCGTATTTTGGGCGAAGTATTGGTGGGGGCAGCCTGGGCCTCAGAGCGCTCTCCCCCGACGGCTCGAATTCGGCGTCGGACAGACATTCCGCCAGACTCGGACCAGACCACTCATTGTTTTTGCGCTCGCACGAGCCGTCGCTCTCGGCCGTCGCGTCGCTCGGTCTGTAGCTGGTCCCGTCTAGGTTCGCGAGGCTAAAGAGCTGGTAAGACGAGTCACCCCTGGTATTGCTCTAGACTCGTCGTCTGGTACGTCTCCCCCTCCGCGGACGCGTCCAACTCAGTGAGCGAGTTCTCTATCCCTTCCAAACACGCCCTGCGCATCAGCACAGGGCAACTATCTTTTCGGACGCGACGCCTTCAGTGAGCCAGTTTCAATCAGGCCAACACACGGGAAGAAGAATTTCGAATTTAACACGTACAAGTGCAATCTATGTAACTGCTAAAACCTTCGAATGTGCCCTTCTCCATGCATTGCTTTTTTTATCGTTGGCAAATAATATTTATGATTTCAAAGGAACTCCAAATTAAACCCTAATAAGTCATAAGCACGAGAATAAAAAAAATTACCTTTCCTCTTCGTCCCTTGTGTCCTTTTTTTTGCGGCCGAGCACCCCAGCCGCCTCTCGCTCCACCTCACCCGGCACGCGGCCCCCAAAGCCGGGCGACCACCCCGTGCGCGCCGCGCCTCCGCGGAACCCACATCCGCGACTCCAAAAAACCAGCGCTCCCCCCCTCTCACACACACACCGCGCCTCCGCGGAACCCCGCCGCCGACCTCGCTCCCGAACCCCGCAAAACGGCGCTCCGAACGACCGAAGACCTCGCCCCCCCGCTCCCCGCACACACGCACCCCCCCACGTGCGCGAAACAGCGCCCCCCCCCTCCCCCAAAAAAAAAACGCCCCCCTCGCCCCCGCACGAAAACCCCCCAAACACGCACGCGCGCGCGCACGCTCCCCCCCCCCCCCAACGACGCCTCCAAGGACCAAAACGGAAAAAAAAAAAACGCGCACGCTCTGCCACGGCCCTTCGCTCCCGCCTGTCAGTCTCCTCTGTGGCCTCCCCGACGGCACCCATCCACCCCCCGCGCGCACATGCTCTCCAAAAAGGACAAACTCTTCGAAGAGGCAATGGAACTCCTCAACTCCGAGGACCCGGGCGAGCGAGAAGAAGCTGAGAGAACTCTTGGAGGGCGAGAGACCGCGCGCTCACGACCCCGGTATGCACCACACACACGCACACACACGCACACACACATACCGCCCGTCCACGCTGACACACCCGCCTCTCTCCGACCAGCAGTGCAAAACAAGTACAACAGATGGCCGCCAGGTGCGACTCCTTTAAACAAACGAAAAAAAAACACAAAACACAAAAAAAAACACAAAACGAAAATTTTGGACACCTCTATTTCTGTGTATCTCCTCTTCCCCCCCCCCCCCTAGCAACCAAGAGACCGCTGGAAAGAGCCGCGCCGAGCGACGCCCAAAGACGCGGCGAAGTAGGCCCGCCTCACTCGAAGTGCCTCCAATTGAGGCTGACGACGATCACCGAGACGTTGTCCTGAGACCCGCGCTCGATGGCGTGTTGGGCGATCTCTCGACTGATCTCGCTAAGCGGCATTTCCGCGAGCAGCCTCTCTTGCACGAAGTCAACCGCCTGCTGCGGCGAAACCTTCGACCACAACCCGTCGGACGCGAGGATCAGAAACCTGTGAGAGGGGTCCAGCTGCAGACTCCTAATAAAGGGCTCGTTGCTCACGTAGTTCACGTTGATCTTCGGAATTTTGTACTCGGAATCTCCAAGCGCTCTTGAAACAGCAAGTTTGCCAAAAATGCGCCCGTTCAAAATGATTCCACCAAATTGAGAAAACCTCTTCGTCTCTCGACGCTGCGTAGGCGTGTGCTTCTCCGACAGAACCCTGGCCACCAAACGACTCGACTTGTCGCCATCCCAATACCTGTTGGGCACATACGCGAGCACAACCTCCGAATCACCTAAATTAACCACATACAACCTCTCACCCTCAATCATGCATATCAATGCCGTCGTCCCCGAACAACTATTGCGCTGATCACACCTCTCTATAATCATCTTATCGCACTTAAGCAAAACTCGACGAAACACCGTCTCCACCTCTCCAAACCCCAACTCCTCCACCACCGCTCTCGCCACCATCTCCGACGCCATCTCCGCCGCGAGCGAACCCGCATGTCCATCGTACACCGCGTAAAACGACCTGTTTACGTGTCCCCTAGTCCCTATCTCATTCAAGTCGTCCAACACACACACGTAATCCTCCATCCTCGGCCTAAACCCCCTCACCGCCGCCCATCCAGACCCTACCAACCCCCTAGACACGCAACAAAACGCACTCTCCGACATCTCCATCAACCTCGGCCTCATCACGCACCTCTCTATCCCCTCCACGTACTCCTCTAAACCCCTCCCCCCCTCTCTCAACCTCTCCACCAACCCCCCCTCATCCTCGGACTCCATGCACTCCAACATCCCCCCCTCCACCCTCTTCGCCATCCACACCGCCTCTCTGTACACCAAATCCACCAACGCCCTCTGGTGGCTGACCCCCACCTGGCACACCGTCTCCACCAACGAACAACACTCCTCCCCCGGCTCAAACACCAACTCAAAATTGTACATCAACGTCTTCAACAACACCACCCTCCTCGCGCAACTCCTCAACGTCTCCCTCTTCCCCCTCGGACACCTCAACATCGCCTGTCCAAACACCATCGCCAACTCCTCCAACTCCACGTACCCCCCCCCCTCCAACCCCAGCAAAAACAACACCAACACCTCCGCCAACCACCTGTGACACCTCGGCAACCTCTTCTGCACCATCACCTTCAAACGCTCCACCCTCTCTTCAACACCACCGCGAAAACAAAATACGTCAAAACCCCCTCACGCCTCCCCGCACACACGCGCACACACGTACCCGCGTTGTCCAAAAAACACTCATACAAATCCTGCACCAACACCGACACCGGCAACTCCATCAAGTACAACCTCAACAACCCCGCCAACAACTGCTCGTCCATCTCCTCTATCGCCTCCTTCGCGGACCCCTCTTCCCGCTCCTCCGTCAGCTCCGTTCTCACCCCTCACTCTCCCCCCACTCACCCACGTACCCGTGTCAACCCTCCTCTTCGCTCTCTCTAGCCTGTCCTCCGCCGGCAACCTGCAAAACAACCCTCCCCTCCTCTTCCCGCGCCCCCTTTGCACTACTCCCACAAACCCCGCGTTAAACTACCCCTCTCTACTCTAGAACATACACACACGTACACACATTCCTTACCCAAGTACAACAACCTCAAAATCAACTCCTTGCACACCGTGGGCACCCTGTCCCCGCATGTACGCGACATCACCCGCTCGAGCCTCACCCCAAATATCCTCGCGCAGCGCTCCCCTTGTCCGCTCTCACCCATCCAATTCCCTATCGCAAAATGGCCAAACTACCCCCCCCTAAACCCAAAAAAAAACCTGTACCACGCAACTCCGTCCAACGTGGGGCCAATCGCGCTCTTCTCATGCGCAGATCAACCCTCACTTTATTCCTCTTCTACAACTACTCAATTCCCTCACCATCCTCATTTGAACACCTCGTCAAACCTGTCTTCCTCGTTCAATGTCTCGAGCTCTTCCCAACCCTAAACACACAAATGTGAGAAAACGAAACCCCCCTCGCCCCCCTCCCCTCCATCATGCGCACACGTACGCCAATGTACTTCTTGTCCACAAACACCTGGGGCAACAAATTGGTACCACTCGCCGCCGCCATCTCCTTCCTCTTTTCAGCGTCTACCGCGCAATCCACCTCCACATACGGAACCTTCTTGCTCTCTAGCAGATACTTAATCGACGTCGTGTGCTTCTTCGTGCTATGAATCCCCGTCGCAGATGTCATGTACAAAACAACCTCTTTGCCCATCTCTGCAGTTTTACACTCTACTCTTCCTGCACAACCAAATGCAAGCAAATAAACAAATGCTCCAACACACAACCACCTCTTCTGCAAAACCTCCAACTCTCAAAAAAAACATTTTTCACCGCATTCGAGAACCCGCGAACCTCTTGCCTCCGAGGCTCGCACTCTCCTTTCCCCACCCCCGCTCCTCTTCTTGCGTACAAACCCCTCACTGCGAGCAAAAAAAAACCGCTCGCGTCTCGGACGCCGGGTCCAAAGTCCACTGCTCTGAATTCAAAAAAAAAAAATCACTCAACCCTGTTCTGGCCTGTGTGTATGATCCACATCTCGCTTGTTTTCAGCCAAGGCGTAGACGAGACATAAAATGAACACAAACACGCGCGGATTCTATGACCCGACCAAAGTCAAAGTCCCAAGAAGATACCAAAAGCGCATGCCAAACTTCGGAAAATTCAAACAAAACCCATGCGCGTATGTTTGGAAACGACTGGTCACTTGCCATATCAATAACAACTTCCAGCCAAACGCCTGTCTTGACGACCTCATAAACTATGAAAATTGCGTCAAATCAACGGTACGCAACAAAACACAGATTTCGAACAACGCGCTAAAAACCCGATCGCAGCACGCCCTCAAACGTTCATTAATAATTTTGAAATCAAAAATACACCCACCCACCGCTCTCTTTGTAATCCTCGAGACCTTCTCCAGGCACCATCCAAAGTCAGAGTCTCAGCTGCTAAATACTACGTCCGAAGCGTCTTCAACTACCTCTCCGGCATGCGCAAGCGATAAACACTCTATCGCCAAGACTCAAACACGAAATAAAGAATTGTACCCTCCTTTTGACAGATCTAACTGTGCACCCTTCTTTTTTCTACAGATTTAATTATCTACCCTTCTTGACAGACGCCGGCCGCGACAGCCAGATACAAACCCGTCATGAAAGCTGCTTACAATCTAGGTGTTGATGAAAAAATCAAAATACCTTCTCGCCAACTGTATATTCAAACGAATAATAGCGGAACCTTGAAGCAGAAATGCATTTGTCAACCACAACTCATAAACACATTTTCACACACACTTCATCTTGCTTCAAATTTCAGAGACGTACTAACATTCGAGTGAGTATTGATGATCATGATATACGTGTTATTAACTGTAAACCTGTTAATCCAAAAAGATAAAGAACTGTTCTTGATCTCAATAGACTGAAAGTGTGCCTGAGACTTGGAACAAGACAACTTGAACTGTTTGATGATGTTGGATATCTTTTCAAACCTGTATGGATCATAAGACGTGCTAGAATTCGTTGCATGAGAGATAACTAAAAAAGTAGCTCGTTCAAATAAAATTACCTCGTCCGCCTCACAAATCTTGCGCAGCTTCTCCAATCTAGTTTCCAATAACCTCACGTCCGGAATCAAAGAATGAGCAATCAAGGACCAAGCCTTGTATAAAGTCTCATCCCAAATCGACGTTTTAAATGCTGTGATCTTATAAGGATAAGAAATCAAATGTAAATGGCTCTCGCATTTCCGAAATGTGGCCTCCCTCGTGTCCTCTGGCACCAGATCCATCTTATGAATCAAACAAAATATTTTGGCATCTGGAGAGTTCTGCTGTAGTGCCTCTAAACATTGCTCGTAATAAAAAAAATCTTTCTATAGAAAAATAACTAGTCAGTACAACCTCGCCAGAAACTGAACTCTACAACAATGTCATGAAAGTCCAGCTTACCTCTGGAACCAAACTCTCTACATCGAAAACAAAAATCAAAACGTGCACATTTCGGAAAATGTGCTCGCGCTGACAGGAAAAATAATTCTCCATAAACGAATCCTGGCTACATGTAACGCAAATTAGCTCAGACCTTTTTTTCTAAAAAAAAAAATGACATACCCACCGCAATCCCATATGCTAAATATCAGATTTCCAAAAAATTGAACATGCGACCTCTCTACATCGACTAAACCAATCATCAATGATAAGCCATGCACCGATCTGTCACATATAGCAATTTCCTAGCAAACACATACTTGTCACACCCAATCGCATCGTATCTCTCGCTATTGTTGATTAATACCAAAAAAAACAGTCAGTACATATCACACATATGCACCACCGTTGCACATCAATACTTCTATACACACTACTAGCTCGTGTAAAAATTCATCACTCTCCCTTTATGAATGCGCACCTATATAATTTGCAAATATAATCGATCTCATCGACGTTTTTCCACTTCCACTTTTCCCCATCAACAGAACCTTCTCCCTCATCCGCCAGCTCCTTTAGTCCATCTATACAAACATGAACAGGCGCTTCCTCCTCTCAAGAGATCGCACATCGAAGAACTAGTCTGCCCAACACCTACCTTTTTGTTCTTATTCTTTTGATCCGCCAATGCATGACTTGATATCTCATCCGTCGCTACGCTATGCATCATCTTTCTCACTAGACACACGAAATGCTATCACTGTATATACACGCGTATACAAACTGCAAAGACCATAAACAAATGCTGCGAAAAAAAGCGCTGAAAAAAATATATGCAAAACTTCTACATATATAGCCCTCTAAAATAGTTTTCATATAACAAAAAAATTTCAGCCCCATAATACGCCATTTATGCACTCCATTCTGTGTATTTTTTTTCATGATCCGACCCATTTTTTTAATTCTTCGAACAAAATTGCCGTGTCATCTTCTGACACACAACTCGCTATGACCAAACAATAATGCTGATTCATCATCACCCATTCTTCTAATTCATCTAATATCTCTAACTTCTGTATTCTTCTCCTTTCATCCTCGTTGGCCACTATAACCTCCTCGTAAACCGTATTCATATCCTCCGCTCTCACTTCCTTCCATCCATTCTTCTTGAATCTATCAATTAAATCCTCCAGAGATGCATATATATGCAACGATCGCAATGGACACCCAAGAATTTCGATGTTTTTTACCATCATCCTTCCAAACCTGTCATTAGGACGAATTTGCTCATACAAAACAAAATAAGCTCGCGAAAACAACTCAGGAATTCGAGAGACCAATCGATCGCCTTCTTCTGCTTCCATATATATTAAAACGCATTCGCTCAAAAAGAGTGTCGGTGCGTGCTTCTCTAAACCAAAATCTTGAAGTAAGCATTCGAACACAGCATCTGGTGAACGAAGATCAGCTGGTAGCGTATAGTAATGCTTTGACATAATCCCTCTCTCCTCTACAAAAAAATTACTGTTAGCTTTGTGCGAAATGCATTTGTATATACCTTTTTAATCCCCCTCATTTTGCGTACGATGATACTTCAGCTCTGGTAGGTATTTTTCAAATTGCTTGGCCCGATATTTCATGATAACGCTTGCCTTTTTTTGTATCACCTCTGGTACATCAATTTCGACATATTTTTCGCATTCAATGCCTATGCTCTTGTCTCAGTTGCAGCGTCAGCGCCTATGCTAGCTCGTACATTTGTACCCTTCACCAACCGAGGGGATCAATGAATTTTAGGGTTCTCTGAAAACCTTCGTACTTTCAAATAAAAATAGCTTGTATCGTATCCTGCGCCAAATGATATAACTTGTTTTCCACCTTTTTTGCAAATAAATTCCTTCAGGCAGGCTCTAACAATTGAAACTCTGGCATAGTGTCCTCGATTAATTAACGGAGACATAGCACGAGGACTCAAAGGGCCATCGCCCTTTCTAGTTCTTGGTGACTTTTTGGTTTCAAAGTTCGGATCAATTTCTGGGTACGAAGACATTATAAAAAAAAAAGACGTACAAAGCCTTCATCAGCGTGGTCTTGCTCGCTCAGGCTCTGCCTCGCAAAGAATTGAATAAAGGGATCTTCGTAATATTTTAACGAAACGGCTGAGCTGTTGAAAAGGTAGTAGTTTTTTTTTCAATATGAAATACCAAGCATTTTAGTTATTTAGCAGAACATTAATGACAGCGTTCATCAATTGTCGATGATTCATAACAGTCAAAACAAGTGCACCATTTTTCAAATACTACAACTTTTATATTAAATTCTATCTTAAGCCTCTCTGCAAAAAAAATTTGGGGAGCTGACTTTGAGCGTGTTCAATCAGAAGGTGTTTTGAAAGCTAGGGCGTGTGCCTTAACGAAAGGAGTAATCAGGGGTCTAGCCGCTCGTTGGGTCTTACAGAGGAAAAATTTTTTTTGAACTGCAACGTACAATTTCGCTAAAGTGGCTGTATCGTTAGTGCGCGCAATGTCATCGCTCATTGCTGTATATCGAGTTTGGCACAAAACAAACTAGACGATATCAAAGCGGTTGCAAAAAAGGGTATTTGTTAATAAGAGAGATTCAGATAGACAAATGTGAGTGTTTTTGTGACACGTTTTCTCAATATACACGCACAAACTTTTTGTAATCTAAAAGGAATTCCCTGTACATCGGCCAATACACGAATTTAAATATGACATCTATATTTTTTTTTATTCACACATTCTTTTTTAGCTCATTTTATCGTTCGATCACATCCTTCTCGTGGTCACTGGGGAATTATTTATACCCCTAGGATATCCAAGCTTAGCTTGTTTTTCCAGTGTTGTTTATCATCACTAGATAAGATAAGTTGTTTCTTAGTTTTTTTGTCAAACATTTGGTTACCACCAGTTTTGATTTTGGCTATTCTTGCTCACTTTCATCTGCATTTCTGTACATATAGTGTGGCTTGACAGATTTTTTTATTTGGTCAGCGTCACAACTCGCTTCAAACGCGTCTCTACCTCTAGCGGCAGCTAGTTTTGATGAATTTCAACCCTTACCCTGACAATTACGAACAAAATTCGAATTTTGACTATGCCATGGCGAATCCTGAACTAACGGCAGCCGCAGAGGTAGGCATGATATCAACTATGCCGCCACAAAAGTTTGAAAGCGCGATTGATTTCCTTGAAAGGGTCAAAAAAGTCTATGCAGATGAACCATCTGTATATAATTCGTTTTTGGATATTATGAAGGTGCGTTCTTGACGAGGGATCGCCGAACTTTTATTGCGCACAAATATAGGGGAACCAAAAAATTTTTTTTTTTTGGAGGACATCAGGGAAGTTTTTGCTAGAGGACACGACGTACTAGAGGCCGAGTGATAGAGAATTGCTTGTGGCGTTTGTGTAGAGGTAATCTGAGCTCATGCGGCAGAGGCTTATGAGCTCGAACGAGGCGGCGATCGACGCGTACCTGGGGGCACGTCGCCGAACCTCGAATCTCGCACCTCAGGATGCTCTCAGTCGGCTTTTTGACACACCCGATCGAAGAGGGAGGGGGGGCGTTTAGCTTGACAGAGAGGTGGAACAAAAAAGTGTTTGCTTGTCATTCGTACTGACGCGACTTTTTTTTGGATGGCGTGCGTGCACTATGCGACTGCGGTGATCTAATTGTCGAAACGTTCTGGCACTGACGCAGGGATTCAAAACACAAAGGTATCGTTGACGAATTCTTTTGACGGTAGAGGATGAAATTTTTTTTGCGGACGCGATGCAAAGAGCCAACGGCAATTGATACGCAAAGAGAAGAGACGATGTGTAAAAAGAGTCGACCAGCAAAGTCCGCTTCGCCATGAAGATGGTTCTTTTTTTTTTGTACGTTTTTTTTGATGCGGAATTCGCCTGACGTTTTTGTGATACGCAGAATTGATACACCAGGAGTGATTAGCAGGGTTCATAAACTGTTTGCGACTCATCCTGATTTGATATCGGGGTTCAGTAGTTTTCTGCCTAATGAATATAAAATGAGCGCACACACGGCGTCGGGAAACGGGGAAGGCGGGTCACCTTCTGGAGAAACGAGCGCAAATGTCAACGAGGCGCAACAGACGAGATCGTCTCCTGGTCAGTCCGGAAACACATCTCCTGCATACAATCGTCCTCCTTCGCAGCGTGGCGGAGCGAATTCTGGAGGCCATAGCGCAAACGAAGTACAACACGGATCAGCCCCTGCAAACAAGGCCCACGCATCGTCTTCGAGCAGTTCTGGTTCGTCTTGTTCGTCCAAGCCTCTCTCAATTCAGCCTGGCCAAGTGCCTGGAAATTCGAACTTGTCTTCTATGACACCGGGTTTGCCCATATCTATGATGTCCTCTGCCGCTATGGTGCCCGTGACGATACCTCCGGCTACGGGCGGCATACAGCTGCCCCTGCAAGCGCTGCCGACGATTCAAACGATGAACACCCATCTTCTGAACGGAAACGGCTCCGCGAGTGTTAACATGCACGGGGGCAGTCCTTCTGTCGGAGCCGCTCAGGGATACCAACAGCCGACCGCTGCCGTCGGCGCGACCGCTCCTGGGTTCGCGGCTCGGTCCAATCCGGAGCTCGGAGAAGAACACGCGCGTTTTTACGTTAGAAAGATCAAGGCGAGGTTCAATAATCAGCCGCATATCTATAAGGCGTTCCTAGACATTCTGCACAATTTTCATAAAGAGTGGCATACAATCAACGATGTACTAATGAAGGTCTCACATTTGTTTAAGGGTCACGACGATTTATTGGCGGAATTCGCCCAATTTTTGCCCGATTCTGCGACGTCGTCTACACAAGCGTCCCTTCATCAAGTCAATTCGGCCCATGCCTCCGCGTTGCATATGCCGCCCCACGCCGTTGGGAAGATGCCTGCGGGGTCCAACATGCCGTATTCGTCCCCGTCTGGGGGGAAGCATCATTCATCGAACAGGGGGTCTACGAGAAGTGGCGCATCGGCGAATGCGTCTGTCAATTCCGTCGATTCCGGCGTTCGTCGGAGTAATGGATCCATGCCTCCAGGCGGCAGCAAAGTGATGCCCATGTCGTCGTTCAACCACTTGAACACCATTTCCCCGGAATTTTCCCCGGCGCTGTCCTTGTACCAGAATAGCATTGGCGCGATGCCCTCATCTTTGACTGTGCCTTCTCTCAATCCGCAGGCGACGCAGCAGGGGTCTTTGCCTTCGAATCAGTTGGTGCCGAGCACTTGGATGCAGCCGCAGATGACGCAGCTTCATCCGATCTACACGCCGTCCGCGGCCTTCGACGTGGGCCACCTGTCGATGTCCACGTCCCCCCTGCTGCTTTCCGCTCACCAGGGGCCTTCGCCGGCGCCGGACCCGGGACAGAGAGACGGGTCGTACGGTACCTTTGAGGAGTTGTTCCATTTCTTCAAGATCCGACAGTCGCTCTCTTCTACGGATTATGAAAATTTTTTGAAGCTGCTGAACACTTACAACGCCGACATGTTGAGCAAGGTGGAGCTGTACCACATGGTTCGCGACCTCCTCAAGCATCACCCGGAGTTGTTGGATTGGTTTCGGTCCTTCATCCAGGTGGAGGACGTGAAGCACGATCATCTGTCTGGTTGTCCGCCCCACGGGTCGAGCGCTCTGCAGACGTCTAGTCCGGGCGCCGCGAGCGACTTCGACTGGAACACGTCGGAGAAGTTGGGTCCGAGTTATCGGGCGGTTCCGTCCGGATGGATGACGTGGAAGTGTTCGGGGCGAGCTCAGAACGAGATTTGCAGCCAGGTGCTGAACGATCAGTGGGTTAGTTTGCCGGTTGGCAGCGAGGACGGGTCTTTCAAGAGCACGAGGAAGAACCAGTACGAGGAGCTTTTGTTCAAGTGCGAGGACGATCGATACGAGTTGGACTTGTTGATTCAGACCAACTTGTCGGCGATGAAGACGCTTGAGATGCACATGATGACCATGCGCAGTTTGCCGTCTGTGGAGTTGGTTCAGTATCAGATTAAGGAGTCGGACCTGGACGTGATGACGGTTCACTTTATTCGGCGGCTCTATGACAGTCGCGGGGACGAGATCATCAAGTATCTGTTGGCGAGGCCGGCGGTGGCGTGCGGGGTCGTGTTGAGTCGTCTGAAGCAAAAGGACATGACATGGTCGGTGGCGTATCGGGAGTGGAACGTGATTTGGAGAGAGATCAACCAGAAGACGTATTTGAAGAGTTTGGACCACCGGAGCGTGAGCTTCAAGCAGGAGGAGAAGAAGTTGTTGAATCCGAAGACGTTGATCAACGAGATGGCAAAGAAGTGCGAGCAGGAGCAAAAGTCGAAGTTGGAGGGACAGCAGCAGGGGATGGCGACATCGGCGCTTGGCGCGATGTTTAGTCAGGTGTCTGGGGAGAGGAGGGGGGACGGTGCGTCTTCTGTGAACGTGGTCAAGGTGGAGGCGGCTGAGAAGAGGGAGTCGAGGGGCGTGGTGGCGACTAGGTCGGCGAGGGAAGAGAAGTTGGCGAGGGCGCCGCCTGAGTCTGCCGGTCAGGTGCCGGAGGAGGCGGCGGCGCAGACGTCTGAGTCGTTTGTGGCGTGTTCGTCGTCTGCGTTGTATGCCAGGGATTTTCAGATACATGCGGCGATTTTGGAGAGGCTCCACCACCCGATTATGGCGTTTGAGGTAGGGCCGAAGCATTTGCTGTCGGACGTTTACGCGTTGTTGCAGGTGACGCTGCGCGTTCATTTTCAGAAGGTGGAGAGGGAGAAGTTGGATCGGTTTTGGTCGTCTTTGATTTTTCCGTTTTTTAAGTTGGACGCGTCGACGCCGAGTTCGCTTTCGTGGCCGACGGGGGACAAGTTGCTATTTGGGAAGAGGCCGCAGTGTTGCAGGGGGGGTGGGGGGGCCAGATCGGCGGAGTATTGGTTGTGCGAGGCGTCGACGGCGCAGCTTTTTGGGTCGGAGGAGTCTGGGGACGAGGAGGACGATTTGCCGTCTTTGGAGCACGTGTCGTTGTCGGCGTGCATTCAGCCGGACTGCTACATGCCGTCGGAGGTGCAGTGCATTGAGATGGCGGCGAACAAGCCGATGGTTGTGGAGCACGACGGGTTGTTTCCGCCGTTTCCGTGTTCTTTGTTTTTTGGAAGCGAGAGTTACTACCTCATGTACCGATACCTGCAGATTTTGCTGGAGCGCCTGAACGAGGCGTACGAGCTAGCGGCGCGAGCGCCGGCGGCGTGGAACATACCGGATCCGGAGTTGGAGGCGGAGGAGAGGTTTGCTCTGGGACAGTACAGCCGCTCGAAGTTGCACGCGCAAGAGCAGGGGGGGTTGGTGGAGCGCCAGGCGGAGGAGGATTCGAGCGCGGCGTCGAAGCGCAGGGGGTCGGGGTTGGACGGGGGCGCGCAGGAGGGGCGTTCGAAGGAGAGTGAGGGGGAGGAGGAGGGTGCGGGTAGGGAGAGTGGTAGGCGACACGCGGAGGAGAGTCGCGGCGAGAGTGGGAAGGAGAGTGGTGAGAGGAGTGCGGAGGAGGGTTTGGGGCAGCAGAGGGTGGGGAAGAAGTCGAGGCCCAAGCCGCTGTCGGGCGCGGAGGAGTTTGCGGCTAAGAAGTTCAAGACGGGAGCAGTGGACGGTGGATTGAGTGGGTTTGTGGAGTGTGCGGGGGCGGTGGGGTCGGGAGAGGTGGAGGAGGGGGGAGCACGGGGAGCGGAGTTGGGGATGGAGGTTGAAGGGGAGAGCGAGGAGAAGAGAGAGGAGGTGTCGTCGAGGGGGGAGGGGGAGGCGTTGGAGTCATCGAGGAGGGGGGGTGAGTCGGTGCGGAGTGCGGAGGGGAGTCGTCCGAGGTACCAGCAGTTTTTGCAGCTGTTGAATCACGTTTTGCAGAATCGCCTGTCGTTTTCGACGTTTGAGTCGGAGTGTCGGGAGAGTTTTGGAGTGGGGTGCCACGCGCTGTTTAGCTTAGACAAGATTTGTTATTTGCTGTGCAAGCAGATAGTGTCGATTATGGGGGACGGGACGAACGAGAAGTTGCTGAATTTGTTCTTGTACGAGCGGATGAGGACGGGTTCGATTTCGGACGCGGTGTATTGGTACAATTGTCGTCAGCTGTTGAGTGACAAGAGCGTGTACATGTTTACGTTTGAGGAGACGGAGGAGAAGAGCGTGTTGGGTTTGTCGAGGTTGAGTATCAAGTGCGAGTTGGTGGGGGAGTTGGAGAAGCAGGACGAGAGTTGGATGAGGTATTTGATAGAGTGGTCGCAGAGTTACCCGAAGTGGGAGAAGGGGAAGATCGTGCTGGACGTGCATGACGGAAGGCGTGCGGACTACGGGGATTTGGTGTCGGCGCTGGCGAATTACTCGGGGTCGCCGTTGTTTTTGGAGAGGAGTTTGCGGCGCGCGAGGGAGGCGGTTGAGAGGAGGTTCGTGCTGGAGAACGGTTTGGGGATGACGATCTTGCCGCAGACGTACAAGCTTCGTTTCGTGAGCGGGACGGAGGACTTTTTCCAGAGGTCGGGGAGGGGGGTGAGGCACGAAGTGAGGAGTGGGGGAACGTTGGGGTTCGTGCAGGTGTGATATATGTGATGTTGGCGTGCCGCGGGGCGCGCGAGAGCGGTGGAGAGAATAAAAAGTGGAGAGAAAATGGGGTGTTTTTTTGTGAGGCCCCGTGTGTGTGTGTGTGTATATATATATATATGAGGGGGGGGTTTTATGGGTTTTTTTTGAGGAGTGGGTGGACGTAGCCACGCTTGTCGAGTCCGCACTGGGAGGCGGTGGGTTGGAGTGGGTAGGGGTCTTCGAGGGACCAGCGGGAGGCGCGTTTGAGCATTTTTGGGAGGAGGTAGATGTAGATGGAGAAGTCGAGGAAGAACATGGGGAGCATGAGGAGGGTGGTCCAGTAGGCGCGTTTGAGGATGAGGGTGCCGAGAAGGGCGAAGTGGTAGAGGAAGAGGGCGAGGTAGATGCGTTTGAAGATGAGGGGTGCCCACTGGCCGGCGCTGTCGGAGGATTTGTCGTGTCGGTAGAGGATGGAGAACTTGTCGACGAGGTACCAGAGGAGGAAGTAGAAGAGGGTGGCGACGGAGGTGAGTGGGGAGAGGGAGCAGTAGGTGAGGGCGACGGTGAAGATGTTGAGGTGGCGGGCGTATTGGCAGTCGTACTCGAATTCGCCGTTGCAGGAGAGGCGGGTGGAGAGGAGGTCGCGCGGGGTCCTGCAGGTGAGTCGGCGGAGGGAGTAGAGGCAGATGGGGACGAGGGCGCAGAGGTAGAGGGTGCTGTTGATGACGGCGGAGTTCATGATGTAGTTGACGTAGAAGGCGGCGTAGGTGGGCCAGGTTTTGCCGAGGTAGGCGGCGGAGTCGAGGAAGCTTTGGAGGGGGGATTGGAGGAATTCGCTGACGTAGGTGCGGAATTTCCAGAGTTCGATGGGGATGAAGAGGAGGTTGAGGAAGAGGAAGAAGGTGTAGAGGGTGTTGAAGACGGCGATGTCTTGTTGGGTTTTGGTGCTCATGCGGCCGACGAATTTGAGGACGAGTCGGGAGATGGGGACGAGGAGGTTCATGAAGAGGAGGATGCAGAGGGAGGGGGTGAATTTGGTGATGAAGTTGATGAGGAGGGGGGAGTGGTCGTTGAGGTAGGAGATGAGGTTGGAGAGGAGCCAGACGTTTTTCAGGTTTTGGACGTCTAGGAGTTGGATGATCCAGCCGATGGGTTCGACCCAGAAGAAGAGCAGAAGGAAGAAGGAGGAGAGGAGACAGACGTCGCGGCTCCAGCGTTCGGTTTTGCTGATTTGCAGGTTGTCCCATTCGAGGTCGCTTTCGATCTGTCTCGCGTGTGTGCGCCAGCGAAGCATGGGGGGCATTTTTCGGTAGGCGAGGAGGAATATTTGGAGGTTCCAGGGGGTGTTGAAGGTTAGGAAGCCGTTGGTGGGTTCGTAGTCGATGGAGTCGATGTATTTTTGCAGGGAGCGCAGGGGGGGAGACGAGAGGTCGTCGAAGGCGTAGTGGAGGGGGGGTTGGAGGCTGAAGTAGGAGAGGGGGGATTTTAGGGCGAGTCGGAGTTTGCGGACGGCCTGGGAGGCGGTGTAGAGGAAGAAGCCTTGAGAGGAGGAGCGGTCTTGCAGGTCGAAGGGGGGGTCGGCGCGGAGGAGGGGGAGGTGCATGCCGGAATGTTCGTGCTTGATTTGGTCTTGGAGGGAGGGTTCTGTGGGGTCTAGGAGGAAGCGGCGAGATTGGTACAATTCGATGGCATGTTTGAGTTCTTGTATGTGTGAGTCTACGCATCGAATGTAGGCCTCGTACCAGAGGATTGAGTCGACGTAGCCCGGTTCCTGGTGCGCGTACGCGGCGTCCGGGGATGCGTTTTCGGAGAAGAAGAGGTATTGGATGGGTGGGAGGTCCGGGCGCAGGTGGAGGTCTGTCAGTTTTTTGCGTTTGCGGACGCCGGTGTTGCTGAGGGTCCACTGACAGCGGTAGAGCTTCTCGTCGAGTTCGCGTCTGAACGCCGTCTCTGCCGCGAGCAGCCCCACGTCGACGGCCATAGAGGCCGCGTAGAGTTCGCCCGGGGGCAGCGCGGCGCTGACCCGCTCGTACAGGTCCCTCGAGCTGCTGAGGCCCTCGGTGTCCCGCACGTAGCAGCTATAGTTGTGCAGCAGCGGCTGCCTCCTGTAGCTCCAGTAGTGCGCGAGGTAGCGGTCGAAGTGCAGGTAGCCCACGTACAGGATGAACGCCGTGATCAAGTACATGCCCACGACGTGCGCGTAGATGTTGCGGTCCTCCAGGTCGATGTTGTTGATGCAAGTCGAGTTGAACCCCCCCTGGTGGCTCGAGCCCGTCATGTTCGCTGGCATCAGTATCGTCATCGCTACGAACACCACAAAGCCAAACACCAACACAGAAAATTTCAGAAACTGGACATATATCCAGCTGTCTATCCCGTACACCGAAAACAGCTGCTCGTCCGGGTAGTTCCAAACGAACGGAACCCACCTCCAGACCCCGGATATGAACTGCCGCTCCGGCTTCGTGCGCACCTCCTTGAGCGACTCGCGAAACTTCGGCCTCCTGCCCGCCTGGGGCGTGTAGACGAACTCCCACCGCTTTCTGTCCTTGACCAGCAGGAACAGCGCCACCAGCGCCGTGAACACGCACACGTTCACGATCAGCGTCGTCAGCACGCCCTCGTCTCCAGACACGTATTCAGGGACGTAACCGCCGCCCTAGTTTTCAGGATGCAACCGTCAGCAACTAGACTCGCAATTCGCGAGCGGGCCAATCGACAGCCTGTTCCTCCAACCGAACTCGCTCTGCGCGCGCTGAATGGAACGTACGCTGAATGGAACCAACTGCATCGCTCTCTGTTTACGTCGCAAGAAATGAAAAACAAAAAAAAAACACTCTTTTAAGGCTCGCTTTTCTTTTCTTTTCTTTTTTTTTTTTTTTTTTTCTTCTTTTTTCACTCAGAACACAATGTCCTCCGTCGCCGCCTCGAACGCCTCCACCGCGCGCGATGCCTCCTTCTCCTTGTTCTGCTGGAACTTCTTCAGCCTGAACATCTCCTCTCTCTCCATCTCCTCCAACTCTATCTGTATGCTGGCTATGGTGTTGATCAGCCTCGGCTTGATGATATGCTCGATGGCGTTCACCCTTCTGTTGGTCGACTTGATAACCTGATCCAGGGTCAGGAACAGCGTCTGTAGCGTGGCGATCTCGATGACGAGCTTCAGCACCTTCGAGTAGCTCTCGCAGCACGCCTTGATCTTACCCCCGCCCTGTCCCAGCCCCGCGTACTCCTTCTTGAGGCCCGTCACCTTGTACGGCTCGAATATCGGGAGTTGCACGACGCAAACGCGCGCGATGGTCGTCCTCAGCCGCGCGATCTCGTCGCTGTCGCTGGTCGAGTACCTGAGCTTGTAGCTGGTCCCCTCTACGTTCTCCAGAACAAGGTATCTAGTTCGCCGTCAGTCGAGCTACCCACGCGTGGGGGAGAGGATGGGAGGGAAAAGGGAACGAGAACAGGGGGAGACGTACTGGAAGTTCGAGTCTGAGACGGCGAATTTGGCGGCGGACAGAGAGATGTAGGCGTCTCTCATCACCTCTCCCAACATGGACTTTTTCTGCAAAGGGACTCGATTAGAGAAAGGAAAAAAAAAAAAAAAAAAAAAAATTACGTACTTCTACGATTATTCTAAGGATCGAATGGAACTTGATTGTCAGCGCGTCAACCTTCTTCTTCAAGATGAGGTGGCCGGCCGTCGCGGCGACGAGCTTCTGCTTGAAGTTCTGCAGTGCCCTTGTTTACGGTCGGTTTAGCGAGCTGTTTTGATTTATTTGTTTTGGGGAGGGTTCGGTCTGGGGCGCCAAACGCGCTCGAACATACAGACGAGTGGGGACGCAGGGGATTTTATCTTGAGACATAGTGGAGAGAGAAGTGACGACGGCGAAAAAAAAAAGCACGCTTTTCTTCTTTTTTTTTTTTTTTTTGGATTTTGTTTCATTGTTGGTTTGTCCGATGGGCAATTTGCAGTCGGACCACGCTGGCCGAAAGGGCCAGGAGAAGAAGGTGAGCACCGCGGCGTTCGAGCGCGAGCAGTGTGACAGTTTTTTTTTTTTTTCTGTCGCTGACTTTTTTTTTTTTTTTTTGGAAGGAGACGAAGGACGAGAAGAAGCACGAGCGACTGCCGCCGACGAGGATAGGGAAGAGGCCCAGACACGGCCCGGTGCCATCCGCGAAGACGTCTTCGGTGACGCCGCACTCGAGATGTCGGTTGAGATTGCTGAAGTTGGAGAGGATTAAGGATTACCTGATGATGGAGGAGGAGTTCGTGCGCCGACAGGAGGAGTTTAGGCCGCAGGAGGAGAAGACGCAGGAGGAGCAGAGCAAGGTCGAGGAGCTGAGGGGGTCGCCGATCGTGGTGGGGACGTTGGAGGAGATTATAGACGACGAGCACGCGATTGTGTCGACGTCGATGGGACCTGAATATTACGTACCGATTATGTCGTTTGTGGACAAGGACCAGATTCAGCCGGGTTGTTCGGTGCTGCTGAGGGACAAGGTGATGACGGTGGTCGGGTTGCTGCAGGACGAGACGGATCCGATGGTGTCGGTGATGAAGGTGGAGAAGGCGCCGTTGGAGAGTTATGCGGACATAGGTGGATTAGAGAAGCAGATCCAGGAGATTAAGGAGAGTGTCGAGTTGCCGTTGACGCATCCTGAGTTGTATGAGGACATTGGCATTCACCCGCCGAAGGGCGTAATTTTGTATGGTGTACCAGGAACGGGCAAGACGTTGTTGGCGAAGGCGGTGGCGAACCAGACGTCGGCGACTTTCTTGCGCGTGGTGGGTTCGGAGCTGATTCAGAAGTACTTGGGAGACGGGCCCAAATTGGTGAGGGAGGTCTTCCGAGCCGCGGAGGAGTTGGCGCCCTCGATCGTGTTCATAGACGAGATTGACGCGGTCGGCACCAAAAGGTACGAGTCGACCTCTGGCGGAGAGCGGGAGATCCAGAGGACCATGCTCGAGCTCCTGAACCAGTTGGACGGGTTCGACACGAGGGGGGACGTCAAAATCATCATGGCCACCAACCGCATCGAATCCCTCGATCCCGCGCTCATAAGACCGGGACGCATCGACAGAAAAATCGAATTCCCGCTCCCGGAGATCAAGACCAAGAGGAAGATCTTCTCCATTCACACCTCCAAAATGAAACTTGCTCCCGACGTCAACCTCGAGGAGTTCGTCATGACCAAAGACGACCTCTCCGGCGCCGATATCAAGGCCATATGCACCGAGGCGGGTCTCATGGCACTCAGAGAACGCAGAATGATGGTCACGCACACCGATTTCAGAAAGGCCAAAGAAAACGTCCTTTATAAGAAAAACGAGGGCGTTCCTGAAGGTCTCTACCTATAAAAAATTAATTCGTTTTCTATTGCTCTGATTTTCTGGGCCTGTCCCGCTAATTCTATGTACGCCTCCACCGCATTCACAAAATGCGTCCGAGCACTTTTCAGCAAGTTGCTCGACAAAAACCCAAAGTGTCCGATCGGGTCGCTCTCTCGCTCGGCGAGTCGACCCTTCTTGATCCTCCAACACGCGCTGGACGAGTCCAGCGCCAAATAGAACAGAGGCGAGACCTTCGGCGCGCTCCCCGGTATGATCCCGTACCCCAGCTCAGCCTTGGTCAGCTTCAAGTAGCCCTTCGGCGACCCCCCAGTTACCACCATACACAAGAAGGAAAATAAAAATAAAAATAAAAATAAAAAAAGAGGGAGAGAGAGCCTCCGCGCCATACCTGCCTCATGTGACCTTCCGCCTCGAGCGCGCGATCTTTGTACTCCTCTAACGCGCCCACGTACTTTACCAGAGCCGCGTCCAGCTTCCTTCTCGACTCCTCACTCATTCCGCCGACAAAACAAAACTGCAAAAAAAAAACACTAAAAATCGCCTAATACGCAAATCCCACCAACCGATCCGCCCCCGACAAACCTCAACCGACTCTCGCTCGCCAGCTGCAGCAGCGCCACAAACGATCTGCACACCTCATATGACTCCCCCCCCTCCAATAGCCTCTCTATCCTAACCGCCGACCCCTTCCCGACCTCCCTCAGCCGATGCGCCACCTCCTCGCACTGTCTCGCCACGTCGAATGCCGCCCTTGCGTCCTGCTCCTCCAACAACTCCTCTAACCCCTCCCCCCACTCCGCCAGCCCCTCGCTCGCCTCCCAGTCCGGCGCGTGTCTCTGCGCGTCCAAAAGACACTTCTCGAAGTGCTCGCGGTACAACATCTCGTAATTCACCGCCGATCCGACCTCCTCGGTCGCCCCGCCAAATTCCACCTCCTCTCCGCCAAACGCCCCCCCCTCCATGCCAAATTCCTCCCCCTCTCCGTCAAACTCCACCTCCTCCCCGCCAAACTCCACCTCCTCTCCGCCAAACTCCACCTCCTCTCCGCCAAACTCCACCTCCTCTCCGCCAAACTCCACCTCCTTCCTGTAAACGCCCCTCTTTCTCGCCTCCTCCAACCTCTCGACCCTCAACCTCCTCGCATGCGCCTCGGCGAACTCCCGAAGCATCGGGCGGTCGAAGCACTCCTCCTCGCCTCTCTTCCCCACCCTCATCCTCCGAAACGGCCTCGGCCTCGCGGAAACGCACTCGTACGGATCGTGCTCCACCCAAGGATCCGCCACCACTTCCCTCACTCGAGGACTCTCCTCCCTCTTCTCCCCCCCCTCCTCCATCTCACCACCTCGCTCAACCAACCACTCACCCCCCCCCCTCCGTCCAACCTCCTTCCTCCTCCCCCCCTCCCGTCCAACCCCCTTCCTCCCCCCCCCACTCCACCCCACCCCCCCCCCTCAACCGGCAACTCAACCTCCTCCTCCACCCCACCCCCCTCGACCACCTCGTCTCCACCCCCCACCTCCCAAACGCCCCCCTCGAACAACTCCCACCCCCTCTCAACCCTCATCGCCCCAGACGGCAACAGGCTTCGCACCTCTCTCTCCCCCAAACCCCTCGCAGAATTCAAATTCAACAGCGCGAGGCATAAACTAAACGCGTACGAACTCACTCGATACCCCCCCCCCCCTCCCTCCTCCTCCTCCCCCTCTCCCCCCTCCCCCTCCTCTCTCTCCTGCAACCCCTCTATCGGGCGAAGCTCCAGCAACCCCTCCTCCTCCCCCCCCCCCTGCCAACCCCCCCCCCCCCCCTCACGCACCCCCCTCCCCCCCCTCTCCGTCCCCATCGAAAAAAAATGCTCTATCGACCTCTGGAACAACGCGTGCAGGTGGTCCACCTTCTTTCCATACACCACCGACAACTCGTGGATCAGCAACGCCACTGCACCCCGCCTCAAACACCCCTCAGCTACCGCGTCAGCTCAAAAAAAAAAAAAAAAAAAAACGTACCCTCTACAAAATTAATCGTCCTCTCCTCTACCTGCATGCGGACGCTCGACACCTCCATCATGTACTCCCTCAGCTCGTGCGCCAGGTCCAAATCCCACGTGTGCGCCAGCTCCCTGCCTCACCGCGTCAGCCCTCCAACTCCAACTCACCTCTCACCCAACCCACCCCCCCACGCACCTCAACGACTTCAAGAGCTGCGCGGACTTCAGACTCGTGTCCAGTATCTCCTCCATAATTTCCACTTCCAGAGGCACAAGCCAAATGGACAACCCCTCTTATCATAATTCCAAAAAAAAAAAAATAAATATACAAATAAACACAAACGGACCGTCTCGGGCAACCCCCCCCCCCCCCGCCACACCGCCTCCCCACCCTCTCCAACACTCCCCTCCGCCAAACCAACCCCCCACCCCCCGCCCCCTCTCTCTCTCTTTTTTTTTTTTTCAAAACTTTTGACAGGTCTTTTTTTTTCTCAGCGCCCAAACAATTCTCCATTCTATGCGCTGCACCTATCAACAGAGCGAACTGCTCCACGCAATACCGGCGCTGCGCTCCGTCTCCCCCCCCCTGCCCTCTCAATGATCCACTTCTGCACGCCATGCCCCCCCTCGAAGTTGGCGACTATGTCTGCACCGACACCTGTCTCGGACGAGGCACTAACGGCACCGTATATCAAGGATACCACAAAAAGACCAGGGAACCCGTGGCCATCAAGGTCGTCTCTCTCAACATGGACAGGCTTCACTTCAAGTACCTACTACAAGAGCGCGAAATCCTCAAAAAGCTAGACCACCCAAATATCGTCAAGTTGTACCAAGAATATGTACGCGCGTGACAAAAAAAAATGCTGTCAAAAAGTGCGTGTGCGCTGACGAGAGCTGCCTTTCTTTTTTCTGAACGAGCGGAGCTAGGAGGTGGGTCAACAGCTGTATTTGATAATGGAACTGATGCTGGGAGGGGAGCTGTACAACCTAATATACAGGAAGAAAGGCCTCGCCGAACCTATAGCGAGGAAGTTCATGTGCCAGCTGGTGAGCGGTCTGAAATACCTCAACGACCGGGGAATCGTGCACCGCGACCTGAAGCCGCACAACCTGTTGTTGACCAGCGCTTGCGAGACCTCTTCCACGCTGAAGATAGCTGACTTCGGATTCGCCAGGTTCACCTCCAGTCTGATGCAAACGCGTCTGGGCAGCCCTCTCTACATGGCACCCGAGCTGCTGCTCATGAGCGGACCGGCCACATACTCGTCCAAGTCGGACATGTGGAGCGTCGGCGTAATTTTCTGGGAGATGTTGACGGGCCGCCGTCCTTGGGCGGAGGCGGGAGACAGCGAAGCAACGCTTCACCAGCTGGTCAACAAACAGCGCCTGGCGCTGCCCAACAACATATCCCAAGCGGCCAAATCCCTGTTGAGAAGGCTGTTGGAAAAGGACCCAGCGAAGCGAATATCGTGCGAAGAACTTTGCTTCTGTGAATACGTGCAACCGGCGAAGGTAGCAGCATCAATCATAGACAACAATGAAACGTGGCTACAGGAAGTGATATCATTCGAAAGGGGCGCATCTCAATCCCTTTACGTCACGCCCGACTTCTCCATAAGCGAGTTCAAGGAAAGAATATCGAAAATGTGGCCTAACGCGAGCAACAAACCACTCCTTCTTCTTGACCCAATGGGCTCAGAACTTAAAGAAAACCTCACGTTTCGTCACTACGACCTCCACCTCAGGCCAAAACCCCTTTACTGCGTGGAAAGGGAGAGTCTGTACGGGAATCCAGAAGTGGACTCCAGAATGTACGCCATACATCAGATCAAAGTCGACAAACTAGAAACATTCGAGGACCCCCAGCTCTCCCCCTCAACCCGCGCCAAGATGACCTACAAATTCCTCAGAGAATACAGCAGCAAACTAGCTCTTTACGCCGACGCCGTAAGGAAGGAACTGGCAACCGTTTATGCACTGACCATTTCCTCATGCGCCCTCCAGCAAAAAGCCTGGAAGGTCGTTTGCAGCTACATCTACTCCAGACGGAACGATTGCTTGAACCTCTGGAAAGAAGAAATAGAAGGCGAGATAAGAAGAACCCAAAGGAAGGCCCAAGACCTCAAAGAACGCCTATCATCCACCCTTGTCTCCATCAAGCAAATCGACTTCGCTGAACTTTATGCTCACCCCAGACAACCTCGCCATCTATTCGACATGGTCGACTACGACGAAATACAACGCGATAGTCGACGAATCAAGTCAGACGTGGAATACCTCGAAGAACAAGAACAAACGGCCTATCGACTCCAAAGTCGCCAGCTTTTAATCGAGCAGAACCTGGACCCCGTTTTGTCTCAACTCCCCATCTCCAGACTCCAAAAATGCACCAAAGTGCTTCACCAAGCCAAATACGGCCTGGAAAACTGCCGTCGCGAATTCTATTCCAAGTGGGCAAACGAAAAAGTTCAAGAGTGGATCGCATCTCGATTTCAGCACTCCCTTGAACACGATCTCCCTGACTCAAACCAGGTGTGGGACTGTCTAAACGCGTGCGAACAATCTCTCCAAAAATTCCTCGAACAAGTCAAATCCGCCAGATTAGCCATGAAAGACTGCATCGAGCTGAAACGACAAATCGACTCTCGATACTTTCATGCACTCATCTCCACTCAACCCTACAGGTCCGAAATCGACGCCTTTCACTCCAGCTGGGAGGCGGAAATCAAACCTCGACTCCTCGGACTCCATCAAACCATTCAATCCCTTTCCCGCCTTCTGGTCCTTCCAAAAAACTACGAAAACGCCGTTTCTGAAACCAAAAGAAGATGCCAATGGTCTAAAAAAATAGACGAGCAAATCAAAGCTCTGAACCGACACTTTGATCGTGCTTTGAAACTAGAAATTCAAGAAAGGGAAATCTTCTCCAGATCTATCGATCCCTATGCGTCTCGCATCTTCGAACCCATCTTTCCCTGGCTCTTCTCTACCTCCCCATTTGCTAAATTCTATATTGACTTCCAATGTCTAGAAAGCCTCCCTTCTTCTACCAGCAACTCGGATCAAGAGGTGGTCGTCTCCCCTGATGCCACCCAACAGCAACAGCAACCCATTCCCCCACACATCTCTGAACAAGACTACCAGTCCCTCGTCGACCGCTACCTCGCCCTCAGCTCCTCCTTTCTCTCTCTGAAAGACTCTGAAAATACCCTCCGGCGCGAGCTCGACGCCCTTCGCGACCAACTTAAACACAAGCCCTGGGAAAAAGAAATCCAAACCCTCAAACAAAATATTTCCCTCCTCGAAGGACAAAAACACTTCGAAGACTTTAAACGAGAAAACCTCGAGCTCAAACTCCAACTCGAGCAACTCTCCAAACTTAAAACCGTCAATGCAAAACTGCGCGAAGATCTCCAGGGCGCCGAAAACCTAGTTAACCAACTCCTACAAGATCGACCCTCAAAATCTTAAAAAAAAATATAAAACACTCTAAACCGCTCTATCCAATGCTAAACACTCTTATTTGTCATAATCAACCAACGCGTGTCGACACAGCCAATACCTGTCAAAACAGTCACATGTGTCAGCTGTCAAAAGCGATCAATATCTGTCAAAAAAAACTGTAACTAATCTATATCAATTATCGAAGTAATATACCTGCCAAAAAGACCAGCGATGCCAGCAAGAAGAAAGAGGAGTTCACCCTAAAAATGAGACCACCAACAGCAACTTTGCCATTTTTCATTCGTACACCAAATGTGTCAAGGCAGCATGAAATGCGCGGTATAACTCATAACACTTTTTTTAAGCGACATGCCATCCTGTCTATTCTCTCTTCATAGGAATCTGAAAAACAGCGGTCAGGCATTAGAATGGTAAAAAAACGCAAAATACACACGGCTCATGCGGCAAGACTTGACGAACCTTCTCGAGGTCTCTTGGTCATCGGCGTCCACTTCTTTCGTTCAGACTCGATTGTATCGTCTTTTTGGACATCTGCCCACGGAATGAGAGCGAAGTCCGCCCGATCCAAATTCGAGTAGCTGTGCTGACAAGGCAAGACTTCGTTTACGTGTCTCTTTTTTCTAGGCTGTACATTGACAAGAGCAAAAAAACTGTTTTCGAACATCAGTCGAGATATCTGGGACTCAATTGCCTTCTGTGTCCATAGCCCCCGAATATGCTGAATCAACTTCCTCTGTGCGTGTATGCCAACCTCAAATTGAAGTTGAAAATACCCAACCGACTCCAAGACAAGGGCGCGTTCGCTGGCCAATGGATATATGGGCTTCTTGGGATACTTCTCCAAATCTAACATTTCTCTAATCACCTCCGGACTTTCAAAACCTTTTCCTACCATAAACAACACTTGGACCATGCATCTCACCTGATGCCAAAGAAAAGCGGAACCCTGAATCACCACCTGATAAAGTTGTACTGGATTTCCATCATCCGCTGGCTCAATGTCAATATGAATAATGTACCTCTTGTAATTAGACACTCGTTGCGCGTCCATCTTGCAGAAATTCCGGAAGTCGTGCTCCCCTAAAAACCACTTCGCGCCCTCGCGCATCTTCTCCAAGTCCATCTCCTCCCTGGCAAAGTAATACTTATAGATCCGATAGATAGCGGAAAAACGTGCGCTAAACGTATCAGGAACCGGCTTCCACCCCAAAACACGAATCTCTGACGGCAGCACGCCATTTAACATCGCCACATAATCTAACTCCTCCTCTCCCTCGCCTATACCTTCGCCCACCCTAGTTACCCCAATCCCGGATCTAGATCTACTTCTGACCTGAACCGATATTACCTGGCCCACAGAAGATACACCCTTGTCCGTTCTTCCTGCCCTCTGCCAATTCGACGACTCAATGTCTTGAATCAACTTCAATGTCTTGCACGCATCCACCAACACGTTCTCTATCGTCAACTCTACGTTCTTCTGATAACTGAGACCGGCGTAATCCCACCCCAAATACGCAACATGCAATGCAATGTGTCTCACTGAATACTTCTCCCAGTCAAAACCTCGCTCACCCTTCGGCTCCAAAACAACCGGTGATTCAACCCTGTCCGGGAATAGGTACCTCTGGTACTTCATCACCGTCGATACCAGCTCAGACTTCCGACACTTCTCAAGATCATCCCGACTTCTAAACTCTGGTAGCGATTGAGAATTTCCACCCCCTTTTAATAACGGTCTCTCGCTCGCTCGACCACTCTCCTCCTCCTCTCTCAGCCCTACTTCTTGACCGCTCTTATCCATACACCCCTTCGTATTCGTGTCTCCTCTTACTTATGCCGCACCTTTTCCCTTCTCGCTCTCAGCTGAAAATGTCCTCTCTTGTTGATCCTTCGCTTCCTTGTATATAGACGGTGTATAGTTCAAAAACTCATACACACGGTTGCCAGCCTCGCTTCCCAATATCTCCACGAATTTCCGACGACTCCACCGTGCCATTTCCGCAAGGCACGGCACTTTCTTTCCCTCCACAAACAGTAAATCCTTCATGTTCTTTTCGTCAATCCCCGGTATTCGACTCAACACGTCAAACCCTTCAAATCGCTCTAAACTCTCCCGGACCCACGCGTCGCTCTCATCCCCTTCCCCCAGCGCTCCCTTGCGCACCTCCGGCTCCTCCCTCTCCTCCTTTAACGACAAAAACACCCTCGCCGTCTCGTACGGCGAGCGACTCCACACAATCCTCAAACTCCGAAAATGCATCGTCAGCAGCACTAACTTCGACGAAATGCTCAACCCGCGAATAGATGGCGTCAACTCGTCCACCTTCTGCAACTCAAATGCCTCGGACTGATCAAACTCAATCAATAAAATCGGGTGCCTGTATAGCCTCACCAACTGCTCCAACTGGTTATATAAACGACCACTCATCAACGACTGACGCAAATCCGGAATCGACTTCCTCTCGACCGCAATATCCGGCGTTAATACATAATCCGCGATCACTAACGTCTTCGGAATCAACTCTATCCTATGGGCGTGCAATATACCCGGCAACTTCGACCTGAACTCCCTTATGTCCACCACCACCTTGGATCTCTTCTTCTTCCCATTCTCTTCACCCCGCCCACCTCTCCTCGTATTCACACCCTTCTCTCCAAAATACCTCAACACCTTTCCAACCAATGCTCCACCCTCCTCGACCTCTGACTCTCCACTCTCTTCTCCCTTCACCTCCTCACTCCTCACTTCCAACCTCGACTTCTCTTGAATCAACTTCTCAAACGCCTCTCGCTCCTTCCTAACCACGCTCAAATACATCTTCTCCTCCACACTCCCTTTGTACATCAAAAAATACACCCTCACAAAACGTCCCGGACACCCGGCCTTGTAACACTCAACTTGACGAACATGCGACAATTCCAGATCATACAATATAATAAAATGTACCTTGAAGTCCTTCATCAACGATAACGCCTCCTCTTCCACACAAATCATAACGCACGGCTCTGCACCATTGCAATCCACCGCTCCATCCTTGCGAACGTCGCTAAACCCCCCTGCGTTATCAGCGGTGACGCCATCCACAGCCATAACTGCGCCATCTTCATCGTTCTGAATAGTAACGTACGCGTCTGTATTGTTACCATCTATCTTATAATTATTCGTATCGTTGTTATCTACGCTGCCATTACCACTATTTGTATTGTTGTTACCATCTGTACTACTGTCACCGTTTGTGTTGTTGTTACCATCTATACTATTATCATTATTTGCACTGTTGTTATCCGTGTTGTCACTATCATTCGCCTTCTCCGAATCACCGCACATCCCTTCGGTCGTTCTCTCATTGCTAGGACCTTCCTCTTGTATCCAGATGACCTCCTGTTTTTCGCCCGATAAACCTGTATCCGTTGGAGCGCATCCTGTATCCTTCGGCTCGTCGACAACGTCGATCAGACCAAAATACTCATTGAATTCGTTCTCAAGCTCCACCGGCTCTTCAGCTAAAACATCCTCTTCATTGTCCCCCTCCTCAAAAAGCTCCTTTCGATTAGATAATTTCTGAAATCCTTTTTGCATCTCAATCAGCCTCAAAAGCTCACTCACATTTCCAGCCTCCTCGTTCAAACTATTCTTTGCCTCCGCCATCTGCTGTGTCATTCTAATGCGATTGTAGTGATCCCTCCTGTCAACCAAATAGTCCTTGAGCTTCTTCAATAAGTAAATCGACCCGTCACTCAAAGAAATGTAGTCAGATAAGGTAGATTGCACGCTCTCATCTCTAACAAGCAAGAGAACGGGCGCAGCAGACAACTTTGGAAAACTCTTGCAAACCTTTCTAATCTCATTCAAAACTGCCACCACAGCCTTCCATTTAGAATTTTCCTCACACACGAGCCGAATAGATTGCTTTCTAGGTGAATCAGATGAACTACTTTTTTGACTCAACGGAGAATCGCTGTATCTGTCAATGAGCCTTCTTCTCTTATGATCGTCCTCTTCATCCTTCCTATCCTCAGGTGTCGTGTATAATCTAGACCTTGATAAATCAAAAATGTGATCCACCTCATCCATCATTAACCAAATAGGCGGAGAATCCAAATTCTCCGTCAACTCCCTCTTCCTCTCGTTCAACAGCAACTGATAAAATGTCACCGCGTCATACTTTATCAAACATTGCAAAATCCATCTCAACTTGTCAATGTCTCGTATCAATTGTCTCGCCTTCCTAGTAATCCGCAGTGACGCCACCTCCAACTGTGCTCTCATTCTACGGTGAAAAGATTTAAACAAACAATTCTCTAATGTCCATTCATCAAAGTCAACAGAATTCAAACCGTCAGACTCCAAATCCTCTTTAGCGCACAGCTTTTTTGGTACAACATTTTTCAACTCCTTCAAACAAGCTTCAATCATTCGCACCAGCGCCTGATGAACCCTCCCCTGGATAAGAGACATGTGTGGATATATGTGAACCACATTGGGACCCCTCTCTAAACTAGTCTTCACCGCCTTCCTAAAACGAGACCACAAAAACACCTTTGCTCCAACGTACAACGCATCAACCACCTTCGATAACCTGGAAAACCCAGTCGAAAAATGCTCAACCTGATCCGTTATAGCCTTGATGGTCAACGGCGGATACCGCGACTTTCCACCCCTCCTCGACAGTCTTGCGTGAGACAACACATACAAACGTAAAATAAACGACTCTGTTGAACTGTCGGATACAAAAAAATTTTTTACCATGACCAAAATAATCCCACCCAAGCGATCATATGGAATTCTCTTCTTTAGCATATCTACAACCAATATTCGACTCGTCACAAAATAAATCCCACCTTCATTCCAAATCACCTCTCTAACCCAAAAAAAGTCAGCTGCTCCGTTCATACCCACATCTCTACTATTCTAAAAGCCATGTACCTGCACTTCTTCGTGTACTGTCCATTAACCAATTTATACTTCCCTGTACTATAATCGGACAAATGCCGCGCCAACACCGCAGGAACGCTGTCCACACACAAAAAAAGGTACAACAATTTTTGTGTGCACTTTGCCTGCATCCTCTCCAAATTGGAAATGTACGCTTGGACAATTTGCCCCAACCCCAGTCCAGCACCAATGACCCACAATCCAACCGGCTCATTCAAAAGCTGGTGAACAATGTCTTTTTGAAATTCTAAAATATCGGAATCGTAGTCAAACACCTCCTGCTCTGATGACGCATTTATCGGAGGTGTATCCATTTTAACCATAAATGATGGCGCGTCCTAATGACAGATAGATGGATAGGCGACGCCGATAAAAAAATACCAAAAATGACACAAAAAAAAACATGGCATTCTAAACTCTCCCTGATTTGTACTTTGGGTGCAAAACTAGGTGACAGAAAAAGCTTTGAGATCATCCCGATTGTAGTTTTGTTACAAAAAAATTTTTTTCATATACAATATATATCAAGGGCGACCATATATATTTTCCATCGCCATAACCATATTCTTGTGCCTATGGAAAAAACAGGCCGCAGTTGGTTAAATTCGACAAATCAGAAAATAAGTCTGTCAATTGCTTCTAATTTTGAGTACGAGAGCCACTCTTGTCAAAAATCCCTTCATTGATGTGACCATTATTTTTTTAAGTGCCATGTGCAACTCTTCATATCATACCTTCAGGTCGGCTTTCTCTAACGTGTCTCTTGACATCTGAGACTTTCAGACCTCCGGAATGCACCGAGACACCCTTATCCACCATCAAATTGGCCATGTGGGATTTTGAGCAATGCGATTCAAAAAAATGTACCGGACGAAAACTCGTCAGACTCGGATTGGTTCGAGTGTTGAAAGTCCATCAAAAGTGTAGAGGAATCATTCTTTCTCCGGCAGGCCAGCAGGCTGTGTCTCCATTGGACAGAGATATCGTTCAAACTGGCGGAATTGGTGTGATAGATTGTAGCTGGGCCAAACTGGATCAAATACCATTCCAAAAAATTAAAGGCAAAGAAGAAAGGTTATGTACGCATTGAAAAAAAGCCTTAGTATAGGTATAGTATTAAAAATAACACCCTATTTTTAAGTGCCTTTTCTGATAGCAGCCAATCCCACGAACTATGGACGCCCTTTCAAACTAAGTTGCGTCGAAGCATTCGCCGCAACCCTATACATAACCAGCTTCAAGCAAGAAGCCTATAGTCTGCTCAACAGGTTCAACTGGGGACCAACTTTTCTGAAAATCAATTCTGAACTTCTTCAAGCCTATTGCCTATGCAAAACGTCTGCAGAAGTAGTCCAAGCCCAATCTAAATACATAGAAGCTTGCGAAAGAGAAAAACAACGACGGTTCGACCCCATTTACATAAAAGACTCTGTCAGAAGACAGAAAACAATCGTGCCGCCATTCGATGAAGATGAACCAACTGAAAATGCGTCAGTTTAGACATACGAAAAATACAACCAAGCACACCACGCACGGTGAAACACACCTCTATGAGACTGAGAGAAAAAATAAAAGGATCAACTCAATGCTGTATCATAAAGTTGTACTGAATTCCGTAGCGAGGCAATACCTTGATTTTTACCTCTTCTCTCAACGTTTCTGATATTTAAAACACTTCATAACTTTCTATATACAAGATTTTTTCAAAGCGCAAATCCCCAATCCTGAGGTCTTCTCTCAGCCATAGGCAATTTCATACCGTCTGCATCGACATTTTTGCCTTCTTCTACAGAAAACTGAGTCTCGCAAACTTTTGACAGCTCTTTGATCTTGGCAGTCGTCTTCGCTACCTGCGACTTCAATTCACCTATATGTTCCAAGCAGGATTCAAACGAAGCCGTCGCCTCTTGAAGCCATTCGGCAACTTGACTTTCTGCTTGGAACGTATACTGGCCTTTATCGATGCTGTTGCAGAGGCTCAAAATGCTTTCTTCTTCCTGACTGGACTTTTCTTTACGGCCGCGAGCAACATTGATCATTTGCAAATATTTTTTGTTGTTCTGCCTGCGCAAGTTACATGTAAAAACAATACGATCTTGTAAAAAAAAACTATATACATATACATACCTCATAACAGAATTGTTGGCTACCAATTTTTTAACCTTGATTTCTAATTCGAAAACCAAATCCAACAATTCCTTGCTAAGTGGCTCAAACACCCTTTCTGGAAAACAACGCCCGCAGCAAATTCGTCAGTCATCCCACTGCATTCTGATATAGCAGCCCATGTCTCCACGCATACCACAATCAGGCCTCTTTCTTTTCCTGGAATAGTTGTTGTATTCTACGAAAAGCCTTGAATAAAAGTCATCCAAAGCCTTCTTGTGCTTCAAACGCCCAGCACTAGAAAGAGTGCTCAGATTCTTTTCTAAATACTCGACACTGACCTAAAATGTAGCCGTTATGCAAACCCATACACACAAGGGTGATGAATCCGAAAATCCACAATTTAGAACAAATGTCAACTGTTTGTGTTGAGCAAGCGCGGAAAATATGATTTAGCACGATTCGAATGGTACATCTTTAAAAATTTTCCTCATTTCTAGGATTTGTTCTCTGGACAGAATACACGAGTCTCCCATGATGAAAAATGCATGTGACCTAAGCCAGATGTAAGAAATTAATGCAATAATTTTTAATTTTTTTATCCTTGTGAGGCACTCTTTCAATATCATAGCCTATGCATAAATGTTGAATTGGGCATCGTATATGACGCATAGAGCATCGATCAACAAGGGTTTTCTCACCTTAACGCAATCAAAGTACGTGAACACTTTTAAGCTATGAAAGGTTTGACACTGAAAATAAGTACTATGCAATCATCGCATCAAACACCGATAAGAGCTGCGCAGAGTGTGCAAATTTCTGAAAAATTCTCTTTTTAAAACCGCCTGAACAGCCTGATGACACAATAGTCTGAATATAGGCGAACGACGTAATATAAAAAACAAGCTGAATATAACTTTAATCGGCGACGTAGACTATCAACCTAGAAATAATTCATAGATCGTAAAAACGATATGTACATTATATGTAAATTTCTAAAGCGAGGTAAATTCACACAGGGTTTTCGGCACATGTCAAAGATTAAAAGGAACAATACTGTTAAACACTATCCACAAGCAGAGATTAGATGTGTTGAAACTCTTCGGCCAAACTGGCTCCAAATAAGTCTCCCTTCATTAATATAAAATTGTTACCAGTAGATCTTGGCCGATTGGTCGCGAATTCGGTGAGTTTTTTCAGTAATTCTCAACTCTAAAAATTGAAAAAAACGCGTTATTTATTTGTTTTGTGGCCAACCAATCCTCTCGCATCTCACATACTATAACTGTTATTTGACTCGTCTCTGACACCTTGAACAAGGCATTGTTCGATATAGTCCTTGGCCGAGTTGGCGTCGGCTATCATTTTTTTAATCTTTTCAGGGTTTGTTTCGTTCTTGTTTTGGAGGAACATCTCGCGCGTTTTATCCTTCGATGAAACAAGCATTTCGGTATCTGTGTTTGATGTGAGTTTTTGCGTAATAGGTGAAGACGGACATGAATGCGGTATTGAAAAAGAAATGTGCTGTCAACACTGCATACAACAACCTACTGCCATCGAACTAGACATACCCCCTTTGAACAGGTTCTTTTGTGCCTTAAGCAGGTTGAAATACGATCTCAATACGAGACTTCGAAGAGAGGTCATAGATAAATGCTTTGCGTACACAATATTTATTAATACGTGCTTTCGTGTGGTTAAGGGTAATATGAGAAGTCTCTCACTTAAATAATTGGAGTTTTTTGTTGAGCCATTCTTGTGTCATTTCCTCTTTGTTTTGACTGTCGAAGACTTTGTTGATTTTGAGTTTGTTGCACAGAATAGTCTTGGTTGAGGCGTACAGAGTGCCCTCTGCTGTAGGGACGGCCTCCGGGCACCAATAAAGTAAGAAAAGGGGGTAGGATTTTCGGCCGTCTTCCCAGACATATTCAGCTCTAAGAGCAACGAAAGTGTGCACGCGTGAGAAATCTATTGCATTCAATACGTCTTATGTACATATGTATTTCTGTGAATCTCGTACAGATAGGCGACAAAAGACGGAGAGGCATCGGGGAGTTCTTCGACTACTTCTTCCCACGACACGTTGTCTAAAATTTTCTCTATCTCTAGAATGAGTTTTTTTTTGTTGACTTTCACTTTAAAAGGGGGGGTGAGAGATACGAAGCTAAGGGCTTAGAAGGCGGCTTTTGGCGGGGATTTAGCCAGGGTCAGAAGACTTCAAGACAGAAGGGGTTTTAAAAGTGAGGTTCTCGTAGTCAGGAGGGGCGAGTGAAGGGCGCTTTGTGTAAAAAACACATTTTGCGAAAAAACGTACTGACAAAACAGCGGTTCCATTGACGAGACGACTTGAATGTCTGGAATTCCTTGATCAGATCTGAGGGTATATCGACGGTAGTCTGTTTTGGTTGGTGGATGGGTAGTAATTAAGAGGTTAATGGAGAGAAGGGTGGCACTTCTAGACAGAAAAATAGAGATATGCGAGAGCTGGTTGTACCATTTGATGGAGCTTTCTTCGAAAATGTGAGAAATGATGTAAGACAGACAAATACTTATGGAATGAAGTAAAAAGAAAAAGAAAAAAAAACAAAATGAACTCAACGTTGATATTTTAAGTGATGAGTAACACCAGCGGCGGCAACCATAGTAGCAATAGCGACAAAAAATGCATAGCAGAGATAGAGAAATATGGAAGTAAGAGGTAGAAATTGGGTTGGGAAAGGGTGTTGTAGAGACAATGACAGGAAAAATAGAAAATAGAGGGATTGAGCAAGAAGGTGTCTTGTTAATTAGAACTGTATTAGAACTGTAGTGCCAGAGTTTGCAAGAGTTAGGAAGGGGGAGTTTAGAATTACACCTAAGAGATCTAGATCAGGGGACTGGATTAAATTTAATACATGCAAAAGAATCGTTAAAAAGAAGCGCTAGAGGGGGGAGTAAGGAAGGAACTGAAGAAATCAATGGTGACAGTGGAAGAGAGATGCATGGTAGGATATAAACAGTACGGGGAGCAGTAAGAATGGAAGCAGGTAGAAATAGAATTAGTGGGTATAAATTGATAGAATTGGCATAAAGACAGGGAATAATTGGAGGCTCGTCAGAAGATTTTAAAAGCTGTACATAATTGGATAGAGAATGCATGAGAAAACAAAAGAATTCGTTAGAATTATGAGATGCTGAGGTAATGTAAACAGTAGATGGTTGATAAGAAATGGAAAAAGAAGAGGAAAAAGAGGAAAGAAGGGACTTCATGGTTTGGAGCAGAACGCCAGAAGAAGGAGTCGCCACTCGACGAAGAGGAGACATTGATTAAACAAAAGGCATTGAAAGGTGTGACAGGACACAGAACACAAAAGAGGAATGTAAGAAAAACAAAAATTAAAAATTTAGAAAAGTGAGTTATTTTGAGAGTTTTGAGAGAGAAGGAGTTTAGATTGTGATTGCTAGCTTTATGAGTGGCATGAGGTAGCTGAAAGAAATTTTAGAGTCTATTTCCACGAGGTTCCAGTTTCACATTTCCAGACTGAAGCGAAAAATCTACAGAACTTCGACGGCTTGAAACGTGATGGCAAGGGCTTGGTTGAGACCCAGCGCTCCTCTCGGAATTACTGAGGTCAGAGCAAGCTTGGCTCTCCGTCTTAGCTGGGAAAAAAATGGAAGTTACGAAGAAGTGCTTGAAGGCCGCCTCAGAAGGTTGTAAAGCGTGCATGTAACATTTTCAGGATGCAGAGGATAGATACGGAGGAGAACATGAATTCAATGAGTGCCATGAGGTGCAAGTTAGAGAAGGGCGAAAAAAATTAGGGGTAGAGAGAAGGTGTGAATTTGGTCTAAGTGAAAGAAATGAGAAGTGTTGTGTAAGAAATGTTATAAAGTGCTCGGTCAGAAGACTTGTGACAGAAAACAGTTAACATGTTTGAGAAGAGGAACGATGTAAAGGAGAGAATGGTCTTAGAGGAAGAAAAATGAAGTACAGTCTGGTTGTGGAAGACGACATTTGTGGTCTGGGAGATTGCAGGATGTCAGTTGGACAAGAAAAATGTCTAGAGGGGCGTTTAGACGAAAGGATAGAGCGATCTGAAAGGAGTGAGTGCGATAATGCGATTAATTGGATATCGAAGAAAGACAGTGAAGGTTCGTAGATGATTAATAATAAATGACGTAAATTCTGCAAGAGAGTTGCAAGAATTCGCTCAGGCATCCGGAGTTTAAGTCGACGTTAGCGATCGTGCTCGTGAACTTGAACATTAAGGTTTGAAAAGGATCATTGGAAAATACCAGTTGGCGTATTAAAAAAATAGAATTTAATGGTTATATCTCGCAAGGCAATTTACACTGTATGCCTTTGACATGCTGAGCGTCTTTAGTGGGTTTAGAGACGAGTATGTTAGAAAAAATTCGATGCGGTGATGTGTCCTCATAATTTGGTGGCATCGTCTTAATTCGTGGTCATAGTGCGAATATTTCAATGGATTTTTGAAAAGAAGGGTAGCTTGAGCCCGGAGTCGAGCTTTTAGAGTATATTGGCGAGAATTTAGCGATTAAACTCTGTATTCATTGTGTAAAAAGGGGACGTCACCGTCTCTTATCTGGTATAAAATCTACATTCAGAAGTTTTTTCTGGAGCAAATCTTAAAGCTATATTAATATCATGAACGTCTGAATGCCGGATTCCTGCAAATTCTGTGCAGATTAACGCTGTCCATATCACTTTGTAGACTGAAAATCACTACTAAACCCATAGTTTTAAGATTCAAACATGAACGCTCCGTCAAAATGCATAACCTAACGTCTAAGACCCAATTCATTCATGTAGACATGCTCAAGTCCACAATTCTCAATATGGAAATCGAGAGGAAAGTTGATACGATCTCTTTTTTCGTAAATTACTCATGACTTTCATAACCGTACTCTCCACCCCTCCGTCTATAAATAAATTTGGTATCTTCAAAGCTATCACAGCTGGTTCAGAAAAGGGTGCCCATACGTGTAGATTGTGCTATCCGCTGCAGATTTATACATGAATGTATTTCCTGGTAGAATCAATATGTGTACAATACCTTTGTACTCTGTTTTAGAATAGCATCAAGGATTATAGCTATAATTATCTGCATGTCCCACTAGCGTGAATTAAAATATTTAACCGAGATTGTAAAATTTTCGATATTCAGGAAATTCTATGTATAACATGCATAAAGCATTAAACAATGTTTACCTCGGCGGTTATTGAACGACTGTATACAACGAATACTTAGAAAAATACTTGCAAGCTATGTAGAAATTCGTTAAGTCGCAGTCTAGTTAGAGCACACCTCACTGTCGCTGTTCTAATGCTACACCACTAGTTGGTTATATTTAGATACCAAAATTATTATTACTAATAATTGAGAATCATTTTACATTAGGATGTGTATAATCAGAGTACTTATATGCTTAGTGCTATTACAAAATTCAGTGTTAGCACACATTAATATACCAAATGCTGACATTTACCTAGAATGGGCGGGCACTGTATCGTATATGGATCAGAAGTTAGCGCTACCATTTATATGGACAATACCTAGACACGAAGAATTTAAAATAGAATATAGTTGCAACAATGAAACCACTACGGTAGATATAGATAACGAATTGATAAGCAATCATATACAAAACTTGGATACAGGTTTCGACATAGATGTATTCGAGCAACTATGCAAGGTAGATAGTTATTTTTGTCCAAGTCTGAATAATAGACCACGAGGATCACAATGGTCGACAGTTTGGGGTGGCGTTTCGACTATTTCACATGTGGCTGATGCCGCATTGGGAATTCGTTCATTAATTTTAGAAGAGATTAAATACACAGATACTGTAAAAGCACAAAAAGAGTTAGAAAAAAAGATGGATGATTCATCAAATGACGAGTTTGGTCAAACTAAAGTATCAAAAGGCGCTATAGAGCTAAAACAGAAGCAAATTGTTCCAGATTGTCAGAAGATTGATAGTCAACAAAAAGAGATCAATAAACAAAGGGATGAGGTCATAGTTCAAAAAGGAAAAGTGGATCTAGAACAGGAAGCTAGCGAAATGCAACTGCAAGCAATAGAGTCAGCAATGGAGACGTTAGATAAACAACAGAACGAGGTTAATAAATTACAACAAAATGTTGGTTTACAACAGAAGGAGATAAAGTCAAAAGAAAAATTATCAAATCTAAATGATCATATAGATGGAGTGATAGAAAAATACAATAATATATATGTGAAGCTTGAGAAGATAAATCCGAAACTTGTGGAGTTTACTAATGAGATGTGCAACTATAGCACTAGAATACTATCTAGAAACCTTGCAATTGAATATTTATCAATATATTGGAACAAATATAAAAATGTCTTAGAAAGTTCACTTCGTGGTGAAGTGAATCATGAAATGCTAAACTTTGAGGAGTTCAAAAAACTAATAAATATCGTGAATAATATAAAACATGAAATAACAGAATTAGATCTACCTATAATGTTTCATGCAAGTAAATATATTATCGTCAAGCATGATCCATCTGCTCAAGCTATTCGAGGTGTATTGGTGCTTCCTATAATTCTTAAACAGAAGACATTACCAGTTTATAGACCACTGATCCTAAAAAAGATTGGGAAACCTTACTATAAGCTACCTGATACTATTGCATTAACCCATTTAAACGACCGTTATCAAATATTCAATACGAACAATGAATGCGTTTCCTCACAACATATGTATCTCTGTACATCTGATACGCATACTGAAAGTCTTGAACAAAAAACACAGATAGAAAAGTTTCTAAACAATGAAGAACATACATTAGAAGCATCGGTTGCAACCTATGACCAAAATTACTCTATAGGAATGCGTGGAGTTTACATAAGATCTGGTGTAAAATATTTAAAAATTTTCAACGCAAATGGTGCTATAAACACATTAAGTTATAGCTGCAAAGCTAATGAGTTTATAAAATTCGAAGATTTTGATAAAATGGTAATTGAAGGTTCAGTGATATCAGGATCATACACATTTTCAAAGCAACCTGAAAAAAGTGTAGCTAAGGTTGAAGACATTCCTATTTTATCAAGACAAATCCGTTCTATTGATGTCCAAGAGAGGCGTGCTACTACCGTCGATCCAGTTTCTATAAGAGAGTTCAAAAAAAGGCTTAACGAAAAAATAGAGAAACTGAATACTAAGATTGATAGGTGCAAAAATACTCATAAACTCATTGAACCACTTTATAATTCAATTCGATCAGTAGCAAAAAATTTTGGATGGATATTTGTAGTATTTGTTGGTTTTTATACAGGTGTGTTGATGGTCGCAACTAGGTACATGGACAATAGCTTTGAAAAGCTAAAAAAAACTGTCAATTCTAGAGTTAATGGCTAATGGCTAATGATGTGTAAAAAATTATAATATGACATTAAATTGTATTCATAGTACATTATCGTATCTGCTGAATAGTACCTAGACTATCAATGCATCTAGCTCTATAAAGGTTTGTTGTTATTGGCTATCTAAATAAGTATGCTACTCGTATTCATTCATATGTAAATCTGATGTAGCTAATGACAACATATAGCTCTTGTCCACAATGCCTCAAAAAATTGCCACAAGAACTATAATAAACGTATTACAATAAATGGGAATTATTTTTTGTTCTATTTATGACATTCTCTCTTTAGAATTTTATAGAAGATGCTGTTTTACAACGATATCAATCAACTACAATGTTAGCGTTTGACAGTTTTTGTGTTTTTTTTCTCCTGTCAGGTGTTGGCATACGAGACGAGTCTAAAGAGTTACTATGCTCGTCTGGAGACTAGAGCTCATCATCCCTAGAGAGTGAATATGCGTTGATCGTCTTTAAGAAATTTTTTGACTATTATTGGTGGGACTCTTTTTACTAATGAGACTAGCCTTCTCTTCAGATGAAGGTATAGCGGATGTGTTTGAAAAGAAGAACGAAACATTATTGTCTTTAATTGGTGTTATCAAAGTGCCTTGATTATAGTTTTGCTCTTTTTAGCATTTTCTTTCCGGAGAGCCTGGTTTTATTTTTAGACAGGAATGTAACCAATGGATCTGTAGGAAGAGATACAAATACGGTGGGCAGATTTGAAAAGGAGGATGAAATGTCGTTGCCTTTGACTGTCATTGAAGCCTCATCTTTGTGCGTAGGTTCGTCGTATATCTCAGTCACAAACGCCTTGTATAGAGTAGTATTTCCTTCGAATTGATATCCACACGGTAACGATATAGCACTTAAATTTCGTGTATTTCAATATCTTGGATGTTGCGTGAGTATCCCGTCATTAGGGATCTCAACGTTTGCATTATCTGCAGACTCTCCTTGGCCCATTTTATGTAGGCTACATATCATTTTCACTGGGCGGTTTTATGTAATTCACATATAGTGGTTGATTAATTTTAGAGCCACTAAGAGTGTGTTGTAACGCAATGACTTCAGTCATGGAGTATCGATTTCTTTTTTAATACGAATAGGTGCTATGTTTTGTAATTAAAAAGTCAATTGACGTCAGGGAACTTTCTAACTAAGATTTGCATAAAACCAATCCATGTAACTAACCGATCTAAGGTTCATCGTATGTTTATACATTCTAATATTTCATTCTTCTTATAGGTATGCAGAATCTTCGACAGATAGTTAAAGGCTTGGTATGTACTGTTAGAGCCATACTCCAAGAATCTGGGTTTACCGCGGTTATAAATAGAGACTTTACGATTTTTTTGACATATTTTTTTTGGTGTACTTCTAAGATGCTGTGATAGATTAAAACCAAGTGTTCAATTGCCTATTCATATGAAGTTACTTTTCAGCATGTCCAATCAGTTGTCGTCACGTGATGCCTAGAATTACACGCTGTTTCTATAAATCTGTTCTTGTTTGATGGCGGAAAGTCCTGGACGAGGTTGGGAACAAGATCGTTACCGAAAAGGTTAGTGTAAGATCAGAAAGATGCACAGAGTGCGCTGGGATTATTAGAACGCCACAGCACCCGTATATCAGGTTCAAAGCGATCGAAGAGATGTGAAGAAGTGACGAGGGGGATGTTTGAAGGGTGTGAGGAGGTGCTGAGAAGGTTGGCAGAACAAGAGTGGATGGCAGAAGGAGAGAGGAGAAATTCAGAGCATTTTACCGATGCGCCGGGCGGCGGTTGATGTGGAGCGCAAAAGCGGTAATATGATTAGGAGATGCAAAGGGTTGCTGAAGGGGAGAGAGGTGAGCTGGAGATTAATGGCGGGAAAGCCGGTAGGAGTAAGAGATGTACTCAAGTGGAAGAAGTCGATTGGGGGATAGAGGGATTGAGGTGATAGTGAGAACTTTAAAGAGCCATGGGAAGACAGCAAGGTTAAGAACATATGTATTGGAAATAGGATGAAGAGTTAAAGTGTGTGAAAAGTGAATTGAGTTTAACAGATATGAATAGTAGAGGATATGACAGGGCGCTAGTGCACAAGAGTTATAAAAATTTGTATGAAATTTTGAAAAGAGTGGTAGAGGGACTTATGTAGAATACAAGGCAAAAGAGAGCTAGAAGGATACGGAATAGCATGCTGAGAGTACAACGTGGTATTTAACTTTTTTGATCGCACTATGAGTCTCAGAACAGCGGTTTGCAGTGGCAATGAGGGGATAATAAGATTAATAATGGATGGTATATTGAAGAGAAAATAAGGCAGGCAACAAAAAGAGAGGAGAGGGGGTTGAATGAAGCAACGGTCTGTGTACTTAGAGGGCTGCAAAAATAGACTGAAATAGAAAAAGAACTGAAGGTACGATAGTTTTGGAGCAAAAAACTAAAATTTCTAGTTGGAATCGAATTTTTAGTCGGAAAATTGAATCAGCAATTATCAAGGAAATGGAATGTGTCGATTAGAAAAAAATTTATAGACATAATGAAATTGTGGCGGAGTGTTAAGGATGAGGAATTGGAAGTTAAAACCAAGAGAATTACAAGAAATAAGAGGGGCAGAGGAAAAAATTCAGAGAACGTTACTAGGTTAGACCAAAGGATAGCACATTTGACCAAGAATCAAAAACAGCTAAAGAGCAGTTCGTATGAGAGAGATTAAAGTCAGCGTTATTTTAAATATGACAGTGAAAAATATCTGATAGTATAGGGGATCTTAGCGTGAAACGACCATTAATTAAAGCCCCCCGTGGAATTCTAGAGATTGCACTGTGATAGTGCAGACAACAGAGGAAAGAGGATTAAATTTTTTACAAGAAGAAGAGGGGACCTGCGATGGATCTCACAAGAGGAGAACAATGAATGGAAAGACATGGTTTGGAGAGGAGAAGGGATCAAACCTGATTTGATAAGGACACTAGGAAAACGTGGATGGGGTGCGTTGATTTTAGCGAAAACAGTGAGTATTGGACAGGTCGTATTAAACGGAGTGGGGGAGGTGATCTTGGAAACAAGAGGATAGACTTTGTGTGAGCAGAAGAGGGTTTTTTAAAAATTTCATTGGATTCGAAAAAAAATTAAAATTGTGTTATAGAATTGGTTAAGAACATGTGTTGATAGAGGTTACAGGCGGCGCCAGTGGTGAAAGCGATAGCAGGTGCAGGGGTGGTTGAAGCAGGGGAAGAGGCGAAGGGCTGGTGTTGAGAAGTGATGAACGAAATACAGAATGTATGTGAGATGAATAGAGGGGAGGAAAAGCACGAGAGAACTGGGATTATAATATGTCGAGAAATAACACAAGAAGAAGAAAAAGCGGTTATATTGACAAAGAGCATGATGGAAGTGATAGAGCCAATAACAGGCATTGGAGTTATTATGGACGCCGTGGCAGTTGTTCCTCCAAGGTAGGAGGGATTGGGAAAGTGGTTATCGAGGTGGGTTTAAATAAGAGAAAAAAAGGTGTGCTAGGCTGGTGGAGAAGGGATGGAGTGCTAGCGAGAACGTCAGGAGCGAAAGGGTCAAGGCGTTCGCAGAGTGTATTGGATTGCGGTTGGCAGGGGTTTAGAGGGAAGCGCAGCGACTGAACGCGAGGGATTGCTGAGAGAGGGAAGGATGGTCGATGAAAAGGGAGACGATGGAGGGGTGTCGAGGGAGATTGAGGGGTCGGTTAACATGGCAGAGGAATAGAATGACGCATAGACGGCAGAGAGCCAGAAAACGGAGAGGTTGCGAGCGTAAGTGTGCGCATCGCGGAAACGGATGCAGAAGTTAAGGATATCGCGCAAGAAGGTGAGGAGAATCTCGCAGGTAGGAGTGGAAGAAAATGTGGTAGAATTCCAGCAGTAAAAAATTTTACTGGAGGAAAAGGGGCGCTGATGGAATGCGTCGGTTGCAGGCAGAAGGAGGGCACGAAGGTGCGGAGTTCGCGCGGTAGTCGATAAAGGGTCACACCATATCAAAAGGGGAACTAAGGCGCGCGGATGTAAGAACAAAGAAGTTTCTTGAATCGGACTGGAAAGAGAATGGCGAGGAAACTAGGCCAAAAGCAATTAAAATGTCCGGTAAAAGAGATCGGGGCGCCACATTGACGGCGGCGACAGACAAGTACACTCGACGAAAGCGGAGGGACGACTTTAGGAACGGAGCGGCGGGAAGTAGAAGAACGAGATGCAGTAGTTTTTCGGGCGAGAAAAGCCATCCATAACGGTAACTTTAGTGTCAGAAAATTTGTGTCTTGAAAACAATGCTAGTAATAGAGCCCAGGTTGCCAATGCCGGTGGCGACAACGTCTGTATAAAAATAGAGAGCAAACCGGAAGGAGCAAGAGGAGACAATGGTCTGCGGGGCGTGTCGCGCACGGGCACTTCTTTCGACGAAAAAACAGACACAAACAGGAGAGGAAAAGTGATCTGTAGATAGTTTGAATTAAATGAGAGCTATTTTTAGACACTAAATTACAGCCAGAGTATGGTTATCCGGATGATGGATAGACAGCGAATTTTTCGTAGCGGAAAAGGGTGTGGGAATTAGGTGCTCGAGAAGGGATCATTGCGTAAGGAGTGAGGGTGAGGAGATCAATGGAGTCGAACGTTTCTTGGCTAAGTTTGGGCGCGTCGTCGATAGGGTTGCGAATGCCAAAGATGTTTTTTGGCCTCGAAAATGTGACACACGTAGCGAGTTCGATTGCGCTAGGCTAAAATTGGCGGCAGGGAGTAGGAGGGGTAACAGAGAGAGCGGAGTTCTCGTGGGGCTGCTTGTCGCGAGGCAAGCGCGCTTCCAAGAGATGAGCGAAGGCTACGGATGTTGCATACGAAGGGGGGTCAACGGAAGGGGCGAATACGCCGTATACGTAGGACTGTTTCATTTTAGAAGGGTTGCTGAAGCGCGACGGAAGAAGGCGCTTTTTTTCTAACTCTGGACGCCAGCTACGCAACTTTCATGTAACAGGAGAGCATATGTGTGGATGATGTGTGTATATGTTGGTACAGGGATATCTGATATACAGACGGATTTGATCAGTTCTTTATGTCGTTTGGAGAGCACACGCTTCTCGGAAGTAGCGCAACGCATGGATGGTTGAAAGAAGAAGTCGCCTCGATTGGAAATGAGGAGATAATTGGAGCTGAAGGACTTCACTTTTTTTTGTCTTGTTGAATATAAGAATTATCGTACACACATATATTTCAATAAATAATTTAAGTGAGAGGTGATGGAGGAAGTTTCCGGATCGGAAGAAGTTCTCGTAGATCGTACCGTAGACTCGGAATTGGTGAATACAGAAGCTGGATCAGATACAAATTCGGATTCCTGCACTGCCTCGAAGACTGCCAATGATGCGGCAAAGGTGCGGTTTTTTGTTTTTGGACATGAAGGCGAGAGAGTTTGGGGAGCAGCTGCTTACGGAGTAATTTTTGGAATTGGATATCTAGGAGTCGACATGGCAAGTGTCCGTGTCCGGACCGAGAAAGCAAGGAGAGAACCTTGATCAATACATGACGTACACAATTACTATCAAGGTTTGCCTTTTTTTTTTTAGAGGTTAGTAGAGCGCGACGGTCACTTACAGATCTCGTGTTTGGGCGCGTTTTTGTGGATGTGCGCCCATTCAGACCAGCCATCCGGACTTTATAGACAAAGAATTCAACGTAGTTCGTCGCTACAGCGATTTTGAGTGGGTTAGGAACAGGCTCATTTCCAGTTTTCGCGGATACATTATCCCACCCCTTCCGGAGAAAACGATCATAAGTACGTTTGAATTTTTTTTGGCGTTACAGGGGAGGTAGGAGAGGTAGAGGTCGGAGATTGCTCGATTTTTTTTTTAGATGCGTGCTGACAGGACGACCGAAGATCGTTTTGATGAGGAATTCATAGTCTACCGTCGAAGAGAGTTGGAGAGGTTTTTGAAGCGAATAGTATTGATGGAAGATTTATTGCGGAGTGATGACTTGGTCACATTTTTGCAAGGGCCAGAGCACAAATTCGTTCAATTGAAAAGTGCAACGACTGAACAGAAGATGCCATATCATAGAGGATTTATTGGTCTTATCAAAGATAAAATTACTACGGCAAAACCGTCGTCTGTTGCAGGAGATCAAGAGGAAGACTCCTGGTTTGAAGATCAAAGAAAGTATTGGATGTCTATTGGTTGTCATTTTAACACTTTGCTTACTCGGAGTCATTTATTGACCAAACGTATTGCTGATATAAATCAAGTTTTGAGCGATTTCTCTGCTGTATGCAACACATTATCGAACGAAGAAGCGCCTGTAGATCCTCAGTTGTCTGGAATGTACAAAAAGTTATCAGAAACCATTAACCAGCTAGGGAGTATTCAAAAGGATTACGAGTACGATCAAAAAGACCTGTTCACTGACACTTTGAAAGACTGGATTCGCATTATTCGGTCGATTGAAGATGTCTTCGAGGATTTGAATCACGATCGGCGGTGTTATCAGAACTCGATTAAATCCCGGGAAAATAAGCAAAATCAATTCCACAGACACCCCTCTTCTGATGTAGCTCAGCTTGCCATGAACGAAGCGGAAGTGCACGAAAACAGCTGTCGAAATCGATTCAGACAAATGTCGAAAACCTCCCGCGAAGAATTGAAAAGGGTTCTCGTCCAGAAAAGGCAAGAACTCATGGGAGCCATGCGCAGTTTCGTCCAGGGAAACATGAATTACCACCTAGGTGCTGCCTCTTTGTGGAAAGAAGCCTTGACTTTTGAGCAAACGCTGTAAATGAAATAGAATACTCAAAAGACGTGTATAATTTAAAAAAATTTCGAATTATGCATTAACTGCCCCCTGTTTTATGTTTTAATTGTTTTTGGCAGAGATATTTGCTCCAGATGATAGAGTTTGGTTCTTAGGGAGAACTGTCGCGTGGAGGTCTTCAAAAGGAGCTGAAGATATAGCAAATTAACTCACAGAAGGAGACACTATCTGATCACTATTCGAAACAGATAATCTGAGTAGTGCAATAATAACACCAATAATTTCAAAATATACAAAGATCCCTTACTTGATAGATATAATAAGATTTGAAGGTGCAAGGTTGGGAAGAATGAGTTGCGAATACGCTGAGCGTGTGCCTGCTAAATTAGTACTAGTAAAAAATAGGGGGCCAATGCACGGTGCGGCGGTGTATTGTAGCGGGAACTAGAATGTACAAGCAGTACACCGTACAACAGGAGAGATTGAGTGTACGTGGGGGACACGTTCATGACATATTAGTTCCTATTAGTTACACATGTATAATAGCAATGTTGTTTTTGACAACAACAGCGAACATAGTAGTGATGTTTCAGTGTATGCCAGGGTACACAATGATGCCAGCCGCAGAAGAAGCAGCGCCTGCGATAAACTAATGTAACGTTTTTTTAATAATAATTTACTGAATTTTTTGTATAAGAGCATGTGGAGTACACAATGCATACGTGGTATAACTGCTATGTGTGACAATGACAGCTGACACCTTGACATCAACATTTCGACATGTGCCAGGAGATACAGAATACGAGCATTGGGATACCCAATAACTATGGAAAGAACGGCATCTATAGCAGCACATAGCAGCCAATATGGAATACAACAATACTACATTAAGCCTGTAGTATGCGCATTCTCGATGACATGTCTGTTGACATGTAACCAACACTCTAGTCATTGTTGACATGCTGGGGGCGGATTCAATAGGCGGAGCGAGTAAACGCTACTAAAGAAGGATATAGAGAATACGCGGTAGTGATGTTTAGAGCAGAGAAGTGTGAGCGAGAGAACACTGAGAATAAGGTGGCGAAACTAAGCAAAAGGGTAAAGTGAAATGATGGGGGTGCGGAGAAGGATGATAAACAGTGAACACAAAGGACGAAGGACGAGCAGAAGGAATAAAAAGGGTGAAGAATGACGGTGAGCAGATGTAAGGAATTCAACAATGAGAATATGTAGATATAGAGCGAATTGTGTGATTAGAGGATAAGCTGGCGATTGAAATGTATAATTGGTATTGAATGCCGGAGAGAAAAGGCGAGCATGGAGAAAAGATGATGAATAGCGAATAGAAAAGATTAATGAGTGAAAAAGCACGACAAAATAAATGGGAACAATGAGGACGGAAGATGGTGAGGTACAAACAAATACGGGCAGACAGAAGACTGTATAAAAAGTTATATGGGACATGCGTATAAAAAGGAAGAATGGTGTATATGTAATGAAGGAGTTGAGGTGGCAAGTTTGAGAGCAGTTGAGAGAGGGAAGGGAACAGCTAAGAACGTCGAAGTGTATAAAAATAACAGATAATATATAGGAATGAGGGGAGGAGAAACAATATAGGATGAATCGTAAGCACATAGAATGGGACGTGTTCAATGATGAGCGTCTATCATATTATGAATTCTGAGAGATAAAACTATCAAAAGCAAAAAGTTTTTTTCTTTTTTTTTTCGATCGAATAGTTTGAGATCCCTCACTTCCCTCGCTTCTTCTCTTATACGTACGTTATTTTTTCTTTCGTTTCTGGCATTTATTTCCATTTTGTTCTGACTCTTGGGACTGAAGCCGGCGAGTGTACCTCTACTTCCCCGTTCTCTGAATACGAGCCGTTTTAATTAAATCAATATGCCGAAGCCCCTCAATAATCTGCGGATCCTCAAAAAGAGGACTTCGCGATTCCGCCGCCACCATGCCGAGCGATATTACAGACTTTCTGTACGTTTTTTTTTTTTTTTTTCACGGTTTGATATGCGCTGACCGCTCGACCCCTTCAGAGGACCTCGTACAGGAGACCGCGTGGAATTGACAACCGCATGAGGCGCAGAATCAAAGGGACTAGAGCATTGCCGAGCGTGGGTTATGGGTCTGATAAAAGGACACGATTTTTGCTTCCCTGTCATTACTACAAGTACCGTGTGAGCAATGCTAAAGATCTTGATGTTCTTCTTATGCACAATCGACGATACGCGGCAGAAGTTGCACACAACGTCTCTGTCAAAAAAAGACGTGAAATTCTCGAGCGCGCCGCTCAACTCGATATCAAAATATTGAACCCTCATGCTCGCCTCCGCACCGAAGATAGCCAATAAAGTAAACATTTCCTCAACCATTAAAAAAAAATTTATTTATCAGTCTAAGACTTCCGTCTGTCCAAACACCACACTGATTATCGTTATCAGTATATTGAGCTTTGGCAGCAAAAATGCGCTGTCCGAGGGCGGCGTTTTCGACCTGAGTTCGCAGCACCTGCACATCAGAGAGCGCAGCTCGGCCTGCGTGGACGCATTGAGGGGTGTGTCCAACGCAACCAGAAGAGAAAACAGCCACACAACGCTTTCTTCAGTCAATTCCGACTCCCTGTCTGTTGCCCACCTTATGTGATATTTGAGAAGTCTGACAACCGAAACTTCGTCGAGTCTGCACAAGAGGCTCGGTGTGGGCAATTTGGGAGAATCCGACGAGTCGGCCGACCCGAGGCAAAAGCGGCGCCATCCGTTTTCGTCTTTGGGCAACCGCGTGTCGTCGGATGTGATACATGTTTTCTTGAAATCAAAAAACTTCTACGGTCGCGCGCGGTTTCAGTACGAATTCAGAGTATTTTTTCAGTGACATGCGCCGAAGGATCTACGCACATTTCTTAAGAATACAAAACCTTCGACGAAGCTGTTTATCCACTCGTTGCTTGGTTCGCATCCAGGAGGTGCTGGAATGCACCTGTTCTGCTGAAGGTCTACATACTTGTTCTGCGCCGAGTCGTATGCTCTGGGGTCTATGTCAGACACGTTGACGTCGGCCAGCCTGTTTGCTTCGTGTCTGACCACCTTCAAGTACGTCAGCCCATTCATAGGCTCCCCTGACGTTGACGCAGCCGTCCGGCATGATCAGTCATAGTGTAAATACCACGCGCATTTCCCTCGGTAGATACGCGCGCTTCGCCCCACTCGAGGCGCCTTTCGCCCAGCCTCCTCATACCTAATGCCGGGTCGAGCTCGTCCTCGACGAAGAATACCGGACGAGGCTCGTCGAACGCCATCATGGCTCCACCAAAAAGGTCTCACAATTCTTTATAAATATGTTACAACAAATACACACACTTTTTATTGAAATTGCGGTTTCATAAAATCTTCCTTTCACAGTCCCACCGAATAGCCGGCCACTCATTCCCCTTTCTACCTGACATCAAAACTAACGGCTGCACCGCAACTTCTCCAAGGCGCGGAAGAAGTCGTCAGACTTTTTCAAAGCGAATCCCTTTATACTTACAAATAGCAGCATTTCTCTGAAAGCTCAACTGCGAATCCTCTCAACCAGAACGAAATCTCCCTTGATATGTCCCTTCCGGCGCACCCTAAAGGCCCGTTGACCAGCAGCGATTCGACACCATGCTCGGAGGGCAATACGGGTACGCTTTTCTCGTTCTGCGCTTTCTGCTGCGAGGGAAACTCCTGTTTCTCGCGCGAGTCGAAGCACAGACGCTCTTTCGCTCAGCAGAGAGAAAAAAAAGGACTGAAGAGTCGTCGATTTCCCTCCTTCAGGAAAACGCCCCTCTCCCCCGCCTCCCTAACCCCTCCGACTCCGCGATCAAGCACCAACTGCCCAGACGACGCAGGTCTCGGCCGATGACATGACTCGACCAATCAGACTCGACCAACTCAGAAAACCCTCAAGATCTTCTTTCTCGATCAGCAGCAGCTCCCTTCAGGAAAAGTCGTTTCGCCAGGGTCGCGTCTTTCATCTCAGAGCTCACGCCAGGTCTCAATACGGCGACTCGACTCTGTCCAAATTCGGCCCCGCACAAACCAACGATGACGGCCCCCATCCCGACGACATCACCCTCGCCACTCGGGGGGCCCCTCAACAAACCGACCAAGACGGCGATCAGCTGTCGGCTCATCTTTCCAAAATGCCCCTATCTAGGTCCGCCCTGTTTTCCACCTCCGAACTCAAACCCGTCGCCAAGGACAACGAATTGAGCTCCTTCGCCGACAAGGCCACCCTCCACAAATCGGATTCCAACATATCTTCCAAGCTGATATGGAAGAAAAACCGGGCGTCGTCTTCGACCGTAGAGGGCAAAGGCAAAAAACAACCGAACGCCGCAATCCTCTCCTCCTCCAAAAAAGTCCCCCCTGCTAAGCCCGCCACCGTCGCAAAACCGCCCAGCAGGGGCGCCGTCATCACCCTGCTCGACAAAGTCATCCCTATCACCGAGAGCATGTTCGACGACCCGTCGAAGTACGATCCGCTCGTCTTTTCGTTCGACAAAGAAGAAACTCCGGAAAACGTAATCTACATGTCCGCCTCCGACAAAGAAACCGTCGACTACAACAAGGAGTTTCCCGCCGTCAAGGCCGCCGTGCTCGAAAAACTCATTCTGGGCCTCACCCCGGAAGGATATTCCGACCCGGACTTCATCTTCACCTTCCTCATCAACATGCCCAGCTTCACCACTCCCAGCAGAGTCCTCTCCCTGCTCAAACTGCGCTGGAACATCCCCTTTCCAGACCACCCCCCCCTTTCAGCAGACGGCAAAACGCCCATCGACTTCGAAACGTTTCAAAAAAAAAAACTATTCCCAATTCGGCTGCGCATCTTCAACGTGCTCAAACTCTGGCTCGAAGACCACCAAAAACTCGTGGACGAGGAAACAAAATCCCTGATAAAGGAATTCGTCTCCGAAACCATGTCGAAGGACCTCCCGGGACCCGCCGCCCTTCTAATGCGCGTCATTCAAGCCATGGGCGAACACAACGACGAAAATGTCATGTTCAACCACGACCCGCCCAAACCCCTCATTCCAACCCAGCTGAAACAGCCCCTGACCCTCCTGAACATCCACCCCGAGGAACTGGTCCGTCAAATCACCCTCCTGGACTCCAACTACTTCAGGAAAATCAACCTGCACGAATTTCTAAACAACGGGTGGATGAAGCCGGACAAAGAACGGCGCTCCCCAAACATTCTGATCATGATCAACTCCTTCAACAACATCTCCAGATGGGTCTCCAGCGAAATACTGAGGCAAACCAGTCTGAAACAACGCGCCCTAACCATCAACTTTTTTATTTGTATGGCACAAAAATTCTATGAGTACCACAACTATAACGGCATCATGGAAATCCTGTCCGCGCTCCAAAACTCCGCGATTCACCGCCTCTACGACACCTGGGACATGCTGCCCCTGAAGTCCTGGGAGATGTTCAACAACCTGTGTACGCTCATGAACAGCAACGCCGGCGAAGGAAACTACTACTGCTACCGAATGGAGCTCGAGGGCTGCATCCCCCCCGTCATACCCTATCTGGGCGTCCACCTCACGGACCTCATCTTCCTGAACGACGGCAACAAAGACTTCATCGACGAGGAGAAAAAAATGATCAATTGGTACAAAATGTCAAAAATCGCCCGCGTCGTTCGATCCATGGCCATCAAGCAACAGGCGCCCTACTGCCTGTCCATCGTGTATCCTATCATAAGATACGTCATCGAGGCGAAACTGCTGTCCGACGAAGAGCAATACGAGCAGTCGCTGAAACTGGAGAAAAAGGTCCCAAAGTCTCAACGAGGACAAACGATGAAGACGATGAAGAAAATCAAAGTCGACTTTAGAGCGTACAACATCGATACTTGAACGCCCATCGTTTCTCCAAGCAGAGAAGATTTAGAAGAGCCCGCTCTTCTGCCGCTCTTTTGCGTCCCAAAAAACAAACAGGAAGTATTTTTGTTTTCGGAATTTCGCTTGCGTAACCAGCAGGCATGGCGCTGTCTTTTTCCCCTTGGCGTGCTTCGGGTATCCGTGACGCACTTCGAGGGAGAAACGTGGTGATTTTTTTGGAAGAGTCGACGCTGTACTACCCATCTCTCATGTCCGTTCGCTAATAAAAAAAAAACTGATATGAGGCTAAAAAAAAATTCAATTTTCTCATGGGTGTTTTTGGTGTTCAGTCCGTTCTGACCGTCGGCGCGTTGCTTCTAGTTCATAGTGCTTTTTCTGCTCGGAGCTGTATGAGGGGGCCAACTCTATTCCATTACGACGAACAGAAACTAATGCCGGCTTTGCACAGACTACAGAAAAATCGGCCAGCCTTCTAACCTCCCGAGCGAAGTATGTGGGGCACTTTCTCCTTGCTCAGTACGCTTCACCGTCTTGTCTGACTCATAAAAAATTAGCTGGTCTTCGAAGTGCTATGCTCTCTACTCGTCTGCATCGTTTGCATTATATCGATCATAGATGAACCTCAGCCAGCCAAGTTGGCCAAAATCGCCGCATCTAAGTACGCGGCCCTTCGTGTTTTGTTCGCAAACGTCAAAAGACTCTTTCTGACCCTGCAATACAGAAGTTGGGACGCCGTCCTATCTAGACCAAATTTCTCTACGTTCTATCGCGGAATGTCTTCCCATTCGTCATCGCACCAAAGCGACCATTAAACCGCTAGCACATTCTCCTCTCTTCCAAAGGCCTTCGCCAATTCGCAAGACCTATCTCTCATGTCGAGTGAGACAATCTAATTGACCTGTGGCAAAAAAATAAAATAAACCCTTTTGAAACTCAACGAAATTTATTTTTGTACAAAATGGTATGCTTTCAAATAGAGACCAATGTGTCCCTGCGGCGGCCTTACTCATCCCTGCCAAAACTTTTTCTTGCACATAGTTCATGCAAGAGATCATCTCTCCAGAGGGACTTCGCATCGATGGTAGACGCGCTAACGAACTACGTAGAATAAGATGCCAAATGGGCGTCTTGGCAAACGCAGACGGATCCTCTTACTATGAACAAGGAAACACCAAGGTCATATGCGCAGTCTACGGTCCTAGAGAGGTATAGTGTCGCGACTGATTTTTTTTTTGCCATCCGATGAATCGCCGCGCATTTTGAACTTCACTTCGCCTTTGGAAAATAGCGTACAGCCACTTCCTGTCATGCCTGACTCAATCAACAAAAAAGGTGAATGTCAAAAACACATCTAGATTCGATCGCGCCATCATCAATTGTGAATACTTCATGGCCAGGTTCTCAACCAACGAACATAGAAAAAGATCAAAAGGCGATCGGTAAGTTTAATTTTTTTACTTTTTTTTTTTTTTACTCATATCTTTGTATGCAGGCGCTCTACTGAAATATCTCTCATCATCAAACAAACATTTGAAGCCGCCATTCTTACCTATCTGTATCCAAACCGTCAAATAGACATCTTTGTTCAAGTTGTTCAAGCTGACGGAGGTTTGTACATCTTTTAAGTTAATCCTCTTCTTTTCTGAATAAGCGACTAAATCTATCGCCTTCAGGAACGCGCTGCGCCGGCATCAATGCAGCAACTCTCGCCCTCATAGATGCAGGCATCCCTATCAGCGATTTCGTGGTTGCCTGCGCTGCTGGCTGCCATGAAGAAACGCCTATTTTAGGTATGCCTCTTCTTTTTCGAATAAAAATTCTCTCTCTGCTAAATAATTGACGCTGTTCCAGACTTGAACTATTTCGAGGACTCTTCCAGCTCCCCGGACGTTCCTGTCGCCATATTTCCAAAGTCCGGCAAGGTCATCGTTGTACAAATGGATTCCAAGCTACCGCTTTCCACGTTTGAAAAAGTCATGGACACTGCAATAGACGGATGCTATAAAATATACGCAATCATGACAGAAATCGTGATGCAATACAACCTAGATTTATTAGATTCTAGAGGATGCTTTATTAAATAAAAAAAAAAATAGTCCCATAATTTTTTTAAAGCTTAGGATATCAAGAGTAACTTCCTAGTCCTCGAAGTTTGAGGTCCTGCGCGATGGGTTCTACTATGGATGATGATCGATACACGAGACGGTTCATAATATGCCTCATCGAAATCTCATAACACATCCCCTACAGTATCCTCTCTCCGGATGCCGGATACTGTGAATTTTTGAACGGCAGCCTCTAACTTACTTTGTTAGAGGTAAATGCCCATATGATTTTATATGACACTCTAGAACTGTCCTGATAAAGGAGATTTCAATCGATGATGGGAATGTGGAGGGTAAACACTTTTAATTTTTTTACATGTGACGATGATATCAGTGAAAAAAAATTCTTTTCTAATAACGGAGGTCCGGTGGAGAATCTGGAATTCTAAGCGGTCTAGAGTAGGAGTAGGCCTGAGGAACAGCGGCCATCTGTGGGGAGGCATACTGGAATTCTGGTGTGAAAACCGCTTGCTGCTGTTGCATTGGCTGCTGCATTCCAGTTTGATTCACAATCGTTGGACTTGTGTGCAACGTCGCAGGCTGGCCACCTTGATAAACAGTTGTGTTTGCCATCGGACTAGATACCAACGGCTCTACCCTGACCCATGTGCCAGATCCGTTGTCTATGGCGAAAACGGAGCCCTGAGGCGTCGGCACGGTCACCATAGGAACCAAACCTGACGACGTCGAAGCGAACGGTTGTCCGTTGCTATAAACGACTTCTGCCTGAATTGGACTCATATCTTTTTTTGTGTAAGTCCTGCATTTTTTTTTCTTAAAAAAACTTAACGTACTTGTTGCCAGCTGGGGCTTATTGTCGACCACGATAGTTGTTGTTACACTCTTGACGGGTCGAGGTGCCTGAACCTTCCTAATTCGACGCCAGCGCTTGGAATCGCTCTTAACCATTTGTCTCATGCTCTTAAAGTCAATGATGTAAGATACGTTGTTTATCTGCACTTCCATCAATTGTGCGCCACTGTTGTACACACTGGTCATAGCCTTGTCAATAACGCTATCATAGGGCTTCCATGTGTCACCAAGCTTCCACTCCCACCTAGTTTCCATTTCTCGTTCACAGTAAATAAAATTTTCAGCTACTCAGAGCAAATATATAGGACCACGAAATTTTTTTTAGAAACCATACATGTACACATAATACATTTCTTTTTCATAATACACTCTGATCTGCACGAATTTCAAGAAAACCTCACGAGACCACAATTCGCTGCCGTCCTCCAGAGAAGAAAGCTGCCTTGATTTGGCAGTACAATGCCCCATATTCTGCTCGTTTGCTGTTGCATGCAAGCAGCTCATTCTTCGCTACAAAGCGCAATCTCTTGCTACTCCAAAATACGTCGGCGCTATACGTGATTCAGAAAAACACACCCGCGATGTGATCAGAACCACCTTTTAGCACAATATACGCGCGACTCAAGAGAATCCCTGTCCCACTCGCCAACCATCCAAAAAGGTGCCGAAAAGGCGCGACTCCGCGCCCAGCATGTCTCTACAATAACACTGTCTCCTCACCCTCTGAACAAGCATCGCATCCCACACAAAGCCTCTTGACAACATGGTAATCTTGTATGTAAAACACTGGCTGATAAGGACAGGCCTCGGCATGTCTCGCAATGTGTCCTTGAATGCGCTCGAAAATAGCCGTCAAATCAACGTCGTCCGGCAAAGGGCCTATTCGAGCATCACAGGAGCAACCCACAAGTTTTTCGTCTCGTATCAAAAACAAATTACCTTTTCTGCATATCGGACACAAAACCAACTAGTTTGTAAAAAAAAATTAACATAAAAACCGTTTGAATTGTTTGCTCTTAGACAAGATTTATGTACCATCTGAGACTGATCTTCTTCATACTGCTGGACCAAATACCCCAATTCCTCTTCTTGCAAATTACAATGATGTTCATACTCACGAACCAGGTAAGAATCGACTAAACGCTTCTCTGAAAGGCGTAAAAGTAAGCACTTGACTTCACACATCTTTCCCTTTTTTATACACGCACTCACCCTCTGGTTCTAAGTCCTTGTATAGCATGTTCCACAACAAGGCTACCAAATCCTCCTCCTCTCTTAGAGTTATTGTACATGGGTCTAACTCGGTGGAAGCATGACGATTAAACTCACACAATGTCTGCCTTATAAATCCAAACATTGGCGTTCTTGTGGCGACATGCATGGCGTCGTCGAATTTTGGCAAATTACCACCCCGTTCTTCGGAATGACTGCGCCCGCCTCCTGACAGCTCCTGTCTTTTAGCCATTTGAAGCGAACTTCTCATCCTCTTGATTCGATCGCAACATTGCACTAGAAATTGTTCTTTCCTGTTGTTGGCTGTCCTCTGAAACATGCGCCGCCGACGCTGCCCTCCTGCATCTCTATTCGGACAGTTAGGCAACATTGAAAACCTAATCCCTTGAACATTAAAAAATTCCGTTTTTTTGTGTTTTTGAATTTCGATAAACGGCTATCCAAAACATCCTAGCTTGGGTCAATAAACTCTGCTTCACGCAGATAAAGGCTTTCACATGTGCCAATACCTGCTGTATCGTTGGAAGCGCGCACGTCCGTTCCAGCAACTCAACGTACGACCAAATGTCTCGAACTAAAAAACGCGTGACAACACATTATTAAGGGTCGTGCATATCAGCCCTATGTCGAGTAAAAAAAATGAGTCGCCGCTCTCGGCGGCCTCAAACACCATATACAGAAAATGCAGTAGTATGTCTTGTCTACATGCTCGACCTCACAAAAAAAGCGTACCAAACAGCCTGTGAAAAAATGCATCTTGTGAGTTATGAATCGCCCCCCCAACGGCAGAAACCACTCAAATAAAACGTCGTGCATCGAACTGCAATAGATGTGAAAACCAAAAAGAATCAATTTGCACCACCCTTATCCTTTCGTTCCTGTATTCCTCCACCTACTCACGAACGAAGAATTTACAAAAAAAATTAAATTAGCTATGACAAAACGAAAATTTCTCCTTTACGGATGTTGTTTTTCTTTGATAAACACATTCACACGTGAAATAATCCATATGTCACCAGAAGGCGCACCACAAGAACATAATACATCTGCAGGGTCATCCTTTTCGTCGGTGTTATCAAGATTCATAATCATTACGTGCTTCTATTTGATTGTTTTCGGAAACCCGTTTCAAAAGCGCGTCGATCATGGCAATTCGAACAGTCAAAACGACGATTTGCAAGGCCAGAACCTGACCACGCACCATCGGCTAAACATTCCTCAAGGTACCCTATTGGTACGCATGTATAGACGAAAAAAAACCCTCCTTTCAAAACCGCAGACGCAGAACAGAGAACCATCTGCTAATATCTATGTAGGGTTGCGCAGATCATCACATGTGCATGCAATCTGTCTCGCGTGTGTTACTTGGTGCAAAATATATCTTATTTCTAGGACTTGCACATTATCATAACTGATTCTGAAGAAAAAACGTCTGTGGTGAAAGAATTAAGTAAAAAACAAGGATTAAAATGGGTAATACGGGTATTGAGTTTGGTAGTTGGGACCCTTCAAATACCCGTGAAGAACTTATAGAATTCGATACACCATCTGTACGATAGCAAACCATTCTTTCCCCCTTCCTCTACCTATGAATTTTCATGAATTCGACTTCAGCTTTCAGCAAAATCTCTCGTCTTGATAGACTTCTCTTTTAATCTCCTGCCAACCAATTTTTTTTTAACAGTGCTTGTTCTCCAACGGCTCTCTCTATAGCCACATCTTTGTGTTGAAACACCAGGAAAACTTGCTTTCCCATCTCGAAGATGATCAAGACCTCTGGACAATATACCGGGTCTATTCTTTAACCAAGTATTTCTCACCCCCAGAAAACAAAACCGCAAAAATCTTTTCGGTCTTGACACCACGGCATCGCCCCCCACAAATTCGACCACAGCTTGGACTAGATCTTCAAGCTCTTTGCCACCCGTGCCCTTCTGGAATGGCAACCTGACAATTTCTCTGGTCAACGATTTCACGGTCTACAAAAACTCAATTCCACAGCCTATTGCATCGTATTTTTTCTTCGACCAAAATGGGAATTATTATCCACTGCTATATATTAATGATTTCTGGGAACTTCGTGAACATTACTCACCAGTCGATGAAAACTCGCAACGCCTCACGCTCCGCCTGCGCTACGAACCAATCTCTATTGCCAAATTTTCTTTCTTCGAACAATTCACCCAGTCCCTGACCTGGCAAAGTAAACTCCTGGGCGAAGGCGATGACGTCTTCGAAAGTGTCAAACAGGTCCTAGTGGACAACCCACCTTGGATTCTTATCGTCACAGCAGTTGTTTCAATCCTGCACACAATATTGGATATCTTAGCATTCAAAAGCGACGTCCAATTCTGGAAAAAACAAAAAATCTATGCGCGGACTCTCTCTTCGCGGACTGTATATGGAAGTAATTTCAGACATCATCATCCTGCTATATCTGATCGACAACGACACTAGCTGGATGATCCTTCTTTCTGCCTTCGCATCGACAGCAATCAATTTCTGGAAAATCACAAAAGCTGTTCACATCCGCTTGGTTCCCCACCCCAAATACTTCTATTGGATCTCTGTCACCGAGCGCGAAGGATACACTTCTACCAAGGCCTTCGACGACCAGGCTATGCGATACTTGTATTGGGCCCTCTATCCCCTGGTCATTGCATATTCTATCTACACACTCATCTACCACGAATACAAATCATGGTACTCTTGGGTCATCTCGTCTCTGGCCGGATTTATCTACACCTTTGCATTCATCATGATGACACCACAACTATTCATCAATTACAGACTAAAAAGTGTTGCGCACCTACCTTGGCAAGTCTTCTGCTACAAAGCTATCAACACCTTCATAGATGACCTTTTCGTCTTCATTATCAGAATGCCCACCATGCATCGAATCCAGTGCTTCCGAGATGACGTTGTCTTTATTCTGTATCTATACCAAAAATGGATATACAAAGTAGATCCTAATAGAATCGAAACCGCCGGCGCGGGTATCATCGACTCTTCAATGGATCAAGCAATTCAACCACCTCAAGGCGATGTACCAATAGCTGTAGAAGACCGAAAACACCAATGAAATGATTTTTGGATTTCAAAATATAGGCGCTGTACTTCTGAAAAGATGTTTTACTCTCTTTTTTCAAGATCTTTTGCCGCTAAAAAAACAATGCCAGCTCTTCCTGCATTTTAATAACCTTGTATTTCTTTTTTCCACCATCCTCTCGCAGCCGTACTCAGTGTAGTTCGAGACGCAATTCTGCTGGGAATCTTGAAGGTACAAACTATTTTTGAATATTATCACGTACTCCAGATCTCAAATAACGGCTGGGTGCGCGTGCACCTTGGCCACGCCCCGTCCCTCGTACATTGCACGTTTTTAAAAATCAGGCCTTGTTACAAATGACTAAACCCAATTGAATAGGCAATTTGCTATGAGATCAAATTCCTTTTGAGACTGCCACTCAGTCCTGTCAGCTGCCAACGAATTCCAGTCAGTCATAGAGAGATGGCATGAAGCTCTGATCCCGCTGTTCTTACGAGAAGTGGAGATCGGGCTGTCAAAATCTAAAATCTCTGTTTAAATGTCAAAAAGCGTATTTTAAGCTTGCTTTTTCTCGTCTTCAGCATCCTTTTCGGGATCCATATCACGTATACCTTCTTTTTCACCCAGCTCTATTGGTATTGGCATGGGATACTTAAATATTCTGTCTGGATTCATAGACCTCAAATTCAATTTGTACGCTCTGATATACAGTATTTGTGCCGGATTGTACAACATGCCCTTTCTTACAGACCTGACCAGCTGCGTCGCCTCTCTTGGCTCCATTCCAAGTGTCACAAGAGTGGCGACAACAACAAAGCCCGTCCGACCCTTTCCACCATTGCAATGAACGACAACGCGCTTAGACGCATGGATATACTCTAAAATTCTATTGATCAAATTTGCCAAAAGCCTCATGCTCGACGGAATCCACTTGTCCGGAATTGGAACATGTAGTACTTCTATTCCCGCATTTCTTACCCTCTGGATCATGTCAGGTATTCCCATCGCTTCTAATTCACTGATTTGAATCAGTGAGACCAACACATCCACTTTATTTTGTACTAGCACTTCAATGTCGGCTTCGAGACTTCTCCGATGTTGCCTCTTGTTTCTTCCAGGACACATAGTCATACCAATACACGAGTCACCTAATAGCGGCGATTCGATGAAATCAATCTGCAGTGGGTGGGTCAAAGAGGTACACATACCCTTCAAAATATTCTTTAGCTCCTTGTTGTGTGTAAATTCATAAGGCAACCTGTTTTGCTTAGTACGAGCATAAATGTTGGCTCCATATTCTATCAACAGTCTACACAGAGATATTGAATCGTTGGAAGCTGCTAGATGTAATGGCGTTGTACCATCGTTGTCAGCTACATTTGTGTTCCCTTTTCCTACCTCAACCAAAACTCTAGCCAGATCGATCCGGTCGTTCTCACATGCAATATGCAGGGGATAGATGTTGTCCGAGTTTGGTGCGTCTGCTTTAGCTCCGCGTTGTACAAGCTCCAATGCGACATCCACACAGCTATTCGCACATACATACATAAGCGGACTGCACATTTTTCTGTTATAAACGTTCAATTCTGTACGAGCGTCGCGTATCAGATCATATGCTATCGACTTTACTATCTGATAATCTTTATATATTTTAGCCTGAACAAAATTATCTTGAGCTCTAGATTCCTCTTCGAGCACTTCACCATGTGACGTGGCCGAATTGGAATTAGTATCACAGGAGGAAGGGTGGCAATTGGGATACATCAACGATTGACATGCTATATGAAGTGGGGTTTCAAATCCAAGTAAATCAGTTAGGTTAGGGTCGCAGAGTCTACGGCTCAAAATGTCTCTAAACATTTCCAAACGACGATAGATAATAGCAGCCATTATTAGTGTTTCGCCTGCTTCATTCCGCGCATTCGGATTGTATCCTTCATCCAAAAGAAGCTTCAGAGTGGACATGTCATTATTGAAAATCGCCTCAAACATTCGTTTTACTTCTACCGGAACTTCTGGCTCGGAACGTGCTTCATTTGTATGAACCTCGGACATTGGCTTGAATAGAGTGCCATGAATAAATAACGACCAAAATTTGATGTTTAAATATTAAATTTTTTTCAGATATTGATCAGTTTTCAGCACCTAGAGTTCAGGTAGTATATTCTGATCACTCACTCATTCTACACGTATTATCATAGACTTCGACGGGCTCATACTCTGAATTAGCGCAGTAATTTTTTTTTTTTCACTCTATATTGTACAGAATCTTATTGCGCGACATGCAAGAATTATTCAAGTCAACAAATTCATATTTTGATTTATGCATTGTCCTGAACTTTTTCAATTGGTAAGATAAAACAATTCTTGACACTGCAATGTATATATGTTAAAGTGTTCCTCAACAACCATTTGAAGGTATTATTAAAGTTGAGAAGACTTGCTTTTTAGACTAATCTCATTAGTAATTATTCTATAAACCAAAAAAATCACAGTCAAGACTAAGTTGACTCTTTTTTTAATGGATAAAGAACAGTTTTATTATCACCTTTTTATTGAGAATATAGAAGAACACAGCTTTTTTTTTTTTTTAGGTATTTGAAGACATTCGATGATGGTACATTTTTATTTTTCATTCCCTGATAAAGCACAACATGAATTGGGTAGAACAACGTCGTAATCGCACTCCTGGGGAATATGGATCGCATTATCCGCCTAAGCTAGCTATAGGCCATGTTACATACACGATTTCTCCTTTTCGTCAAAAGACAATGAAAGGTGTTTTTACCGAATTCATTGACCGTATGATTATTTCTGGTCCTAGAAAGCTTGCCATTCTCTCTCCGGCTATAATTCTTTATGTATCTGGACACATCTTTGTTAATTCGAGATTAAAACATGAACATCACGCCAAATACTGGTAAAATTTCTGCTATGTTTATGCCTGTACGTCTCGTCTTTGAACCAGTTGCCTTTTTTGTTTTTGTCCGATTTATCTGTATGCAAGTTCGATGGATAGAGCTGCGATACACAAACACACAAAAATTGACAGCTTTGCATTAAAAAAAGCATCTACAATAAACATACATATTTTATTCAAACGTAATTTTAATGTCTTTTTGGGGTTTACATGTCAATTTTACCATCTAAGCAAATAGAAGGATAGCAATAAAATAATTAAAGTAGTACAGATACATCCATGCTTGATTTTTAAACGCTTCCATTTTAGGTCTCTAAGCATTTTTTATTGTAAAGATTAAAAAAAAATCAGTCTTGTTGAAAAGGGAGCGGGGGGCAGCTGGACAAAATTTGTCACATACCTTGCTTTGAAATATTCGTAGAATTTTGAAATTTTAATCTTTCTGCTGCTACCTAAAGGTGAGAGCATCTGAATTGAGACTATATGCGATTCGTTTTGAGGAGAAACGTTTTGACGATTATCCGTAGGCAATGCACTTTCCGATGAATAGCTTACATATCGACTGGACTCTGGCTTTCTAGAAGTTCTGGATTCAAAATACTTCCAGTAGCTCGGCACATCTTCAGATTGATGGCTCAGCTGATCGTCTTGAAGAATTTTTTTAGTTACTGGCATTAAAAAAGGCATCTCTACTCGTAACGTACCTCTTGCTTGCAAGGATTCTGTAGTGCCTTTTACATTGACTCTAACACTAGGAACATCTTCTGGCCTGACTAGACTTTGGGCGTGAGACAAATTCTTTTGGCATAGGAGGTCGTTATCCAAACATGTTTTGTGTAAATTTAAAGTTCAAAACAGGTAAAATAGATGAATCTGTCAGATTTTCTTTTTGTCTCATACCTCTGGAAGATGTCCGAGCCTACACAGGCTTTCTCTGATAACGGCTGCTAGTTTTGAATGATCGCTTGGATTAGGTAGAATGCTTGCCTAAGTAGAGCACAAAATTGGTCAAAAAAGAGCATGCAGTAGGAAGTACGTAGAGAGAGAAAGATACAAGTGCGTACTGAACAGGAAGGGCAGAGAACTGTATTTGTCTCGTGAGTTGCCTGTTCGTTCAGGACTTTTTCTAGACACCGAACATGTTCAATATCTAGAGAGGTGGTAGCTGCGCATTAGCGTAACGCGAGGGTATTTAGAAAAATACGAAAAAACAGATGGACAATATTTATACCATGACACTTTAAACGAATAGTTTGATCATCTTCATTCAGATACTCCGAGCAGACCGCGCATGTGGGTTGAATACATTCTGAAAGTGCCAACCAATCTAGATAAGCGCCTACATGACACTATAGAGGTGGCATCATTAAAGCGGTATTAGTCAGCAGGAGAGAGTTGTATGGAGAAGAGGCTCTCGAAGACAGTTCTTTTGAAGGAGGAGGATTGACGTACGATTGGGTGTTCTAGAATACAGTCGTCGCAAATCACCTTGATATGGGTAAAGCAAAACAAGGATGTTTTTTTTCCGCAAGTACAAATTCCCATTTATTTGGTGATTAATTGAAGGTCAATGAGAGGAGGCTGAATTTATAGAGGGGGTGATTGAGTGACATTTTACTAGTTGTAATAAAAACAATTTTGCTAAGAATTATTTTTATATATCAATTTTTTGTACATAATCAGCCTCTCAGGCTTTTGAATAGGTTGAACTGTTTTTGTGACGCTTTATTCTGGGTAGCACAAACTTGATATAAAGACACGCCCTCAGCATACATTTAGACTGTGTTTGATGATCATTTAGTAAATATGTTGCTAGTCAGATCCCGATTGGTCACCAAAACATTTAGGAATTCTGTACCCCGTGCAGGCGGCATCTCTCTAAATTCAGTATCTCGTGCATATTTACCTTCTATCCCAGCATCGTATGTCTTCACGATTAATAGCATATGTACAATCTTGGTTTTAAGCCGAGGATTTATGAAATATCTGTACCTTTTTTGTGGTCGTCGCAGCTTCTCCTTTGTTTTGTTCAGCGGCACTGACATCATTCTCGCTTACGCATTTGTCAAGTTGTACGATAGCGCGCAGATACACCGTTAGCCAGCATCCTGATAGCAGTTACTTAGAACATCCACGAGAAGAAGAAAAGAGAATTTCCGAACTAAAAAAGAGCCATATTCCGACAAGTGGAGGCATGATTGACGAACCAACCGAACGTGTCCAGCTATTGGTAAAAGAAATCCTAGCAATGAGCTTTCTTGAGGTGGCTCAGCTAAGTATGTGTCTTTCAGACAGCCAAATATCATAGGCTAGGCTCCCGCGACTATGACGTCTACTGTCTTGACCTCGATTTCTGTTCGACCTTTTGTTTTGCGTTACGTCCTCCATTTTTTTTCATCAACATGTCTTTTTGAAGAAAGCGTATTTTTTTGGTGCCGTCGTTCCTTCCTACCTTATAATCAGTGTACACGGCTCTAAAGATGCCGAAAAAAAGCACATATGCGCGCGCTAACATACATATCGCTCCTCTTCATTTGACCGCGTGGAAAAGGTAATGAATTGAGCAAACGCCTTGGCGTTCCGCTAGGGGGTCTAGGTTCTTTGAACCAACAACAGTCGGCATCGGCTCAGCCAGCAGCGGCCGCCCCGGCTCCAGAGGTACGTGCTGGCGTGCCGCTCAATTTAAAAAAATTGTCAAAGCTCCACAATTTGCTAACGGACACCTCCGGTTATAGCCGCCGAAAGCTGAAGAGCCCAAGATGAAGACCATGGCAGATGTCAAATTGATAAGGTATCAGGAATCTGCAAAATTCAAGGTCCTCAAGGAAATCCGCAACTTGAAACCTAAAATGAATCTGGTGGAGGTTCGTATTTTTTTTTGATGCGACGTGTGCGCTGACGAACGTGCTTGTTTTTCGACAAGGAATTAATTAATGTTTTTCTCTTTTTAGTCAAAGGCATTGATCGAAGGCCTCCCGAAAATTGTCATGGAAAACTTGCCGTATAAAGAAGCAGAAGAGTGTAAAAAATGTTTAACTCAAGCTGGCGCTGAAGTGGAACTCGTCTGATAAAAATTTTTTTGCGTCTCACAAGAAAAGAAGCAGCTCCGTTTTTTCTCGTATCTATGTTTGCCTCTCCCATTTGACCGCACCTCAGCTCTTTTCAATGGGTCGAAATTTGCGTGTTCGGTTCATGATTCAGGCAAAGTCCAGAGATGGTACAAAAAATCACCATGATGCCAAATTGGCTTTTCAATATAGAAGCTGTACCGTTTCTATTTTTGTTTATTATTTTTTTGAAGTGCAGCGCCAATTTAAAAGCGCTCGTGTGGATTTTAAATTCGCAGCCAAACAGAGAGCAGATTCAGTTATACAAGTAAGGCGACACGTTCTAGGATGTCAACTACCTTTAGGTGAAAATTGTCTGGATTTTTGGCGACCGAAAGCCATTTTTCACCATATCGAGGTGACGCGTCCACGCATCTCTTCAGCACGCCCTCCTTCTGTTCGGCCGTTCCATGCTGCGATTCGAATTTATAATACATCGCCCAAACGTCTCCATAGTCGCTGTTGACTTTGACCGCTCGCTCGAACCATTCTCTAGCACTTTGGAGCTTCCGGAACTCCCAGAATATTTTCGCTCCGGTGGCGATCAGGACCGCGTCTGAGTCGCAATGCTTGATGGCGTCAGCGAACCGGGTACGTTTAGAGGATTTCGTCTCCATGTCGATCTGCTCGGCCCAGATGATGCCCGACGTGGTGATTCGTTGAAGCGCCTTAGAACACATAAGCTGGGCCGCGTTGAGGTGACCGGAGCGCCGTTCGATTCGAATGGCCTCCACCCAGATTTCGGGAGAGTTTGGAAATTTAAGCCGGGCTCGATCGCAGAGCGCGCGAGCTCGGTTGAAGTCGGATTTTTCTTCGTACCGAATAGCGCACAGAAAAAGCGGAATCGAAGAAGGACAGTGGTGCATTCCTTTTTGATATTCTTCGCGCGCACGATCAACACCACCAGAACCGTCGCGGCTTTCTCCTTTGTCGTTCGAGTCCGACGGTGCGGAGCCGTTGTCGGACGGGTCCGAATTGCTTTGTTTTCTCTCGTACCATTGCCCAGACATCATTCGCAATTTCGGATTGTCTGGATATCTCTTCAGCGCCTCGTCGAGAAGCTTCCTCTCCATGTCGTATTGGTGCAGTTGCCTTTCTAGCATGGCAGACTTCATCCAAATTCGGGCGCTGCTGGCTTGCTCTCGAGCGATTCGAAGTATGTGGCGCGCGCGTTCGTACTCTTCGTCTTCTTGCTCCAGCATTGCCGCCGCGAGCCAAACCTCCTCGGACCGGGGGATCTGTTCGTTGGCGCGCTTGATGATCTCCCTCGCTTCGTCTACCCGACCGCTGCTGAACTCTTCCTTCGCGGCCATCAACCACAAGGACTCGGCTCGAGGGATGTAAGTGACCGCCTTCATCAAAATCTCAACCATCGCTCCTTTGGGGCCGTGCTTCTTCTCGAGCAACGCCAAGTCCGCCCAAAATGATTTCTTGGTCTTAAACGTCGTCGCTGCGTGGGTAAGAACGGATCTGGCGCAATGAATATGATCGCTCTGCAGAAGTTTCTCGACGTCTTCTCTCCACACAGATTTCCAATCCTGCTCTTCAATTCCTAGACCTATCGTCTCATAAATGATCGCTTGACAAGTCACCAAACTCTTGGCGTCTTCGCACCGCTCGGCCTCTTTGAGCCATTCCTGGCGAGAAATGACAACGCCGTTCTTCTCTAGCGAAATGATCCCTTTGTGAATCACCATTTGCACAGACTTCTCGTTTCCGTTGGCCTCCTCCAACTGCGCAGCCGCAATCCATACACTCTTTTCTTTAGGAATAGCCTTTCGCGCGCTGTTCAAAATCACTTTCGCGTTCTCATACACCTCTAGACGCGCAAGCGCCAGCCACATTTGAGCCGACTGTGGCACACATGTCACGGCGTGGCTCAACATGATCTTGGCGTTCTCGGTGTCCTCTAAGTCGACTGCCTCCTTCCACAGCAACGTCGACGTAGGTATTCGCTCCAGCGCCTTCTTGAACACGCGCTTTCGACGTTCGAGCTCCGTCTCCAAGTTCGCCGCCGCGAGCCAAAGATCCGGCTCATTCGGCAGGTGCTGCACCGCACACGCCATAATAGATTTTGCCGCCTCCGGCGTGTTGATTCGACCCGCTTCTAGCCACACCTCCTTGTTCAGCGGACAGTTCGTACAGCCCTGCTCAATCACCTTTCTCGCCTTGCTCAAGCGCCCAGCCGACTCCTCCAAACGAGCCAACGCTATCCAACTCGGGGCGTGTGTGGGGTTGTTTGCGGTCGCGCTCTTTAACAGCAAACGCCCCTTTTCAATGTCTCCAACCGCAGCGTTTTGCGTCTGAATACTCAGCGCCGACAAATAACCCTCTCTCTCAATTGTACTAGATAGGCCGCTAATCACAGACTTGTGCGCATTTTCCAGCTTCGACCCCAAAACAGTCTTCCTCGCATTTCCCAATGCCTCCAAATTGGACAGCGGCGTCGTAGACGAATTCGTCGCATACCCGGGAGTCTGTGAACCCGCCATGGAATCCCACGCAACAATATCTGTCGACCTCTGGTTCTCTCGTCTGGCCTGCTCTAACAGTGAATCGGGCGCGGGCGTGAACTTCTCGGGTCTCTGCTGCTTGTATTTCAAACTGCGGTCCCCAATCTCCGTAATTCCCTCCCATTCCTCCTGCGATACGCTCGCGAGCGCCTTCTTCGCATCCGCAAAAATCGTCTGAATTTTGGGCTTCTTCGCCAAAAACTTGGCCTGCTCCTCCTTCTCTCGCCTTTCCCTCTGTCGAAGACGCCGCGTGTCCATGTGGCGGTCTATCGCGTTCCAAAACGCGTCCGCCTCTTCATCCTCCGCATCGTAACTTCCACTAGCAAAAATCTGATCATTCTCATCGAGCATCGCGTCTCCAGGTCCGGACTCCTCGTCCTCAAAATCGTTCCCCTCATAAAATCGACTTCCGCCGCGCCCTGTAATACCAGTAGGCTCTCGCGCGTCCCCAATATCGGACCTCGTCATGAACCCAGTAGCCCTGCGTAAGACAAAACGACACCCCTGCGTCAACGCTCTCCTTTCTTATTTGACTCCAAAAGAGCCAACTTACACCCCTCTGTATACACTCTAGCGCGGACACATCGCCAACCGCTCTCCACTCTCGTACCCCCTCCCCACTCCAGGAATATAGCCCGCTGGCGGCTTTTCTGTCAGAAAATGCGGCTTCTTGGGCTGCAAAATACTCATACTCTCTCTGACTGTCTACAACACCACAAGAAAATAGTACAGCATAATAACTTTTTTTCGCATCTATTCTCGCACCCAAAAAAAAATAATTTCTCGACGTCACCCCATTGCTGTCGCAGATCATCCCCCTATTGCACTCTGCCCACAAGAGCGCCAAACGTGGGGGCACGTCCGCGCGAACCAGCTAGATGGCCGCACCCCTCACTCATCAATCACCTCCTTGCTCCAATCCTCTCTGCGACCCCCGCGTGCAGGCCCGACCTTTTGATGACACCCCTTAACCCTCAGGTCGGGCCAGTTTTGGACAAACCTCAGAAATGTCGTGAGACCCGCACTTTCCTCCGCTTTGCTTGTCGCGACCCCCCAGAAACACAGCCACGCATCAGCGGCAAAAAGATCTCCGCGTTCGAGTTGCACGGATCGGCCGAAGACAGCAGGCCTGCCTCGGGACCACGTCAGGGCGCCATTGCTCTTCTGCATTGAATCTGCTTTTTCGTCGTACAACGAGAAGTTGTGTGTACGCTATACACAAGTTCGTACACCAGCGTAAAATTTTGGTGACTTAAGGTTTCGGCGTTGTGTACAAATTCAACGACCGCTCGAGGAGGGCGATCCCGAGGATAGCACGTCTGAAGACGTGGAGTCGGGTTTCAGCCTGCGTCATTCTAGCCCTTCGTGCCTCCATTGTTTTTCGGCGTGCATACGCATTCTTCCTTGATCAAGTAGCCCTGCTCGCAACACCCATCCAATTGCTCCGAGCTCCTCTGTTTTTGCCGGCTGACACGAGACGAGGTGCGCTCAATGGCATTGGTTGTATCGAGCGAACCAATTCGACCCACGGTCCCAAACAGCAAATTTTTGGCAACGCAGATGTGTATATGGGGGCATTTTCTGTTTTGTCACTCAAGTTGCCCTCAAGAATTTCGTTTTCGGAAGAGTTTTATCGCCACCGGACTTTTGAAAAGAACGCACGTGCTGGTCCGTTTATGTCTAGAAGAGCCGTTATTCAAAAAGCCGGAACATTTGCGACAAATTTATGTCCGAGTAGCGACCACTGTGTTTTCAGTAGTCGTATCCTCTGAACATTACGGCTTCGTGAGGGCACGAAATTACGGTCATAAGCCATTTCATGGCATAATGAGCGTGTTAGGACGACTCGTGTTTATACTTCTCTTAACTTAATTAATTCGGCTCCAACAGACCCCTCTTGTCGAGGCGGGAAAAAGAAAGAGCTACATCTCCGACTGATGGCATACGGAACGGCATTAAGAGTTCAGGACGAACACACCACGCTTTTAACGGCTATTTTTTTGTGTGTATCATCCGCATGGGCATGTAACGGTTCGGCCAATCATTTTATGCTTTTTTTTGTGGACGAGCACACAATTGTGAGTTTCTCTGCTTGAGCGTGGTAATGCGTTAAATTGGGTCAGGCGCAAGTACGAGGTATCTTTCTCTGAGATTGTACCGGCGGAAGCGGGTCGATGCTGGTTTTTGACCGCGAGTTGAGTGCTGCTTTCGAGCAGCTTGGTGATGTTAGAAGCAAGAGTTTGAAATTTAGATGACTACATAAATTTTCATTGCATGGTTTTTAGGTTTTTTTTTGCACATCTATGGTTTTTGTCTGGTACGGCATCATTATTATTTAAAGATCTGTGGATTTTTCGCGGGGTGTGTTTTTGAAATGGGGTTGCGGGTTTAATTCGAGCGCGACGCGCCTGTTTTCAGGCGATTGAAAGGTACGAAAATGACCGCCTCTGCGAAGGCACCTTTGTACGGTACAATTAAGTAGCCGTGGCACGGTTTGACCGGAATATGCTGATGCAGGAGACAGGTGAAGTGAGAGACGTGCGCGGTTTGATCGGATTTGATGGCACGAAAAAAAAAGGTATGAGTTTGGTTTATTTGAAAATGAAGGCGGTTGTTAGGGTTGGGATTCGTGATTGAAAGAGCTGCGTGAGTGTCGTTTTGGAGACGGATACATAATTTTAAGATGCGAATGAAAGTTCTTCACCTTTATATTTCAGCATCGGGGTGTTGGATGTACGGGGTCCAATTCAAGGCTTGGAATGACTAGGTTTTGTTTTACTAATTTATGTCTTTTCAGGAATTTGAATACGATGGCTGCGGTTTCTAGAGGGCACTGAAACAGAGGTGAGCGTTATTTTTCGGATAACGGGAATTTGTTGTTTTTTGTACGCACATCTTCTTGGATAGCGTGTCCGGCTTTTGGCAGAATGGATAGTTGGAATTTTCCTTGCATTTGTCCAACTAGCAACTTGCTATCTAGACAGTCTGTACCGGAGAGGATGAGGACTTTCGCACAGGGTATGGCGAGGAACGAGTTTGACAGGCCATTGTACCAATCTGTGCGTGGTGTACGGAAAAGATGAGTTGAATGCGATTTTTACTAACTTTTCAAGTGTAGGGACGGACCTTTCCAATAGGGTTCTGTGTCTCGCAGATTTACGATCCAACGGTAAGTGTTTGTTTCTTGGTGGTAGAAGAGTTGAGATGGTATAGATACGTGTGCGGATTCAGGGTTTTTGATGGTGTTTGAGTTGAGTGCCCATTCTATTGCTTTTTGAATACTGGAGAAGGCGGGAGGTCTTGAGGCGATGATTCTTTTCATGGATGGGATGGCTTTTATGGCGGTTTCCTCGACGATATCGATTAGAATGAGCCCACGAAGCCAGGTGGGGTCGATTTTGGAGGCAGACCGAACAGCTATGGCGCCTCCCGATGAATGGCCGATGATGACGACATTGGGTGTCCAAGTTATTTCCTTTTCTTTGGCTATGTCGGCATAAATTGTTGACTCAATCACACGAAGTGTGTCCTTGCTGAGCGTTTCAGAAGAGAAGTCGCCGATGGGTGCGGTAGTTGATCCGTGTCCTCGAAAGTCGTATGCGACGAAGTGAACGTGCTCAAACTGAGACTGAAGGGGGAGGGCGTTAGATGCAGGCGGGGTGGGAACGTTTTAGAAGTGTTTGTGATAACAAGTGTGTGTATGTGTATTATGACATACGACGAATAGGGACCACGTGAGTGATGAGTAGCCGGTGCCATGGAGCAAGAATACATATGTTTTGCTTTTAGTTGGGTGCGTGAAGATAGAGGCGGGTTCGCCTCTTTTGTAGATGGTGAACCCGTCTGGATTAGTTTCTTTGGAGTCCCAATATCGTTGCCAGTCGAGGTTTTCCGGTTGATTGAGTTGGGTGTACATGGCTTTAGGGGAGTTGTACACGATTAGGTTTTCTCTATTTTCTAAGAAAAAAAAAGTTTTGTGCGATTGTCAGATCGTTTTTTTTCATTGTTTGACGAGAGACTTTAGGCGGTGTGACAGTTTAGATTTGTTCATCGACGAAGTGCGCGGTGCTGCATTGGCCGAAGTAGAAGTCGTTTGTCTGACACGGTAAAGACAGGCGGCACGTTTTGCGTGTGAAATACAGCAAGACGTTATTTTCGTATGATGTGGGGCCAGAGACAGTCGGACTATGGCCACGGTCGCGAAGGCAATTCCTTCAAACATTACCAAGGCAGACAGGTTTGTACAGGTGCCAAAGAAATTTTTTTTATTAATTCTGTGCGTGTTTTTTTTAGTATAAGAGCCCCCCAGTACCTTGACCCGTTTTATGGTATTACATTTTTCGTATATGTATTTTTTTTGTGATCGGGCTCGCTGTGTGGGTGTATGTGTCCACAGCCATACAACCAAGGATCTGGTGAGTATGCGAGCGCGGGAGGTGGCACGGGTGATTCGGTGCAGCAGTATGGGTCTGCGCCGCCGTATGGCGGTCAGCAGCAGCCGCCGCAGCCGCAGCAGCCGTTTGGAGCTGGGTACTCTCAGCAGATGCCTCCAGCGAACAGCAGTCGAGACGTGATACAGCAGGCGTTGGCCTTGTTGCGCCAGCAACAGCAGCAGCCGGTGTCTTCGGCGATACCTCCTCACCAGCAACCAAATGCGCAGGCGTTGTTGATGGCACTTTTGCAGCAACAGCAGCAACAGGCCGGCGCATTTGGGGCTGCGTACCACGACAGAGGTTCAGTTCCACAGCAAGAGGGCTATTCGAGAAATAGAGAAAGTTTCGATCGAACAATGGATCGAGGGGGTGGATCGACTCATTGGATTGATAGAGTGCCTGGCCCACCGGGGTTGGTGGATCATAGGTCTTTGCATCATAGCGCAGATCCTAGAACCGGCGCTCTTTCCGCTCGAGGAGGGTATCCTTTACCTAGACAGTCGACTCATGATTCTTATCCTCCTCGAGGCACCGAACATCTGAATAGAGATGATTACTTTTCGAAGTCCGATAATAGAGAATCTAGGAATAGAAATCGAAGAGATGACCATCGAACTTCTAGCAATGCTTCTAATAAATTTGACAGAAATGTTAGCGGCGGTGGAGCTCACAGAAGAAATCCGTCATCTCCTTCATCAGCTCAAACTCAAATTTCTTCTCAAAGGACTCCTGTGATCTACCCCAGACCGTCACCCAACGCCTCCGCGCCTCCCTCCGTTAGCAATGTTCCACCCACCTCCAACCAAGATCGGCCGTCACAAAAGGAGTCCCAGCCCGCTCATCACTCTGCGGATTCTAACTCTATCAAACCCGGCACAGCTAGAAAATATGTGACCAAGATATCTTCTCACCTTCTTACTGCCACCACTTGGGAGTACTCAGAAATGAAGAAACGTTTTTCCCAGATGTTTCTTTCGAGCTTCGTTTCTAGAATCGTTCTTCCTTGGACTGTTCAACTTCCTGAAATACCAATGACCATCAAAGCACCTATCAAAATCACCAGTCTTCCTTCTCCTACTAAGAAGCCTGCTAAACCATCACCTGTAACCACGCTTACGCCGAGATCCGACGTTCCATCTAGAGACGACAACTCCATTCAATATTGGGTTAAGGTCATGCTCGTTTCCGGCGTTCCCTTCAATACCGAGTTCGACTCTATCGTCTCTCCTCAGAGCCACATGATTCCAGCCTCGTCCCTCGACAAAGACGACTCAATCATCCATTTTACCCAGCTCTTCAAATGTCTCGTTGTCCGGCGCCAGCGCAACCGACTCTGCGCTTTTGGAGGCCTTCACGACCCCTCTGTCGACGGCGATCCCTTGGATGACCAGTCGCTCATCAACTGCGCTATCCGAGTAGTCAAGGATCAGCTGGAACTCGATCTCTCTGGCTGCACTCGCTGGATCAAATTCATGGAGGTCCACTACTCCCGCGTCGACGCCTCCGTCAACGACATCTCTGTTTACTTCATACCCAGCATCTGGGACATTCTCCCCGATCTGGAAACGTCCGTGTCCATCTGGAAAGAAAAAAAAACTTGAAAAAATCAAATTGGGACAACTTCATTTGATCGATGAACTGCTGCAAAAAAAACAAGAACTTAGCTCCAAAATCACTCTCGCCGAGCAAGATCCACCTCCCGACGCCCCTCAGCCTTCTGAAGACACCGTCGAATCCCTCAAACAACAACTCTCGCAGTTGGAGACGTCCATCGAACAGGCTCAAGAGGAACTCTCCAACCTCTCCTTCGACTGCCTCAAAAAACAGCCACCAACGTCTCCCCAATTCCTAGCCACCATCCGCGGCGCTAAAACCAAAGACTACAAGATATCCCTTGTCTCCCTGGAAACACTCCTCGACTACAGCTTCGAATACGACCGCGAAGAAGACGTCATGGAGCTTTCTCTTTTCGCCGAATCCTTTTGGAATTATCTTCAGCGCCACTTCGGACTTATGGTCTACGAAGCCCTTGCTAACTCCCTGCGATCTATCAACGAGAAAGACGAATCCAAGCACCGAGGCAAGCGCCCGCGCGACCCCCCTTCCTCCCCTTCCAAAGAAGATGTCAAAGATGACGACGCGGACGATCACTCCTCTAAAAAAACCAAACCAGATGAAACTGATGATTCTGTCGTCCCCGTCTCTGTCGCTCCCCCCGAACAAGACACACCCGCCTCTGAGCCCTTGGAGCGTCCGTCTACCCCTCCCCCTTCTCCCCCTTCCACCGAAGAACCCACCCCGAGCTCCCCACCGGACGACCACCCTCCCACCTCGAAAACTGTCAACCTAGAACTTCTCAGAGCTTTCCATTTCTTCGACCGTAACAGAACCGGATACATCCGTGCAGAAGATCTGGAACATCTTCTATACAGTCTAGGACTCGGGCTCAGTAGACACTACGTCACTGACCTCATCCTTAAAGCCGATTCTTCTAATTCTGTCTCTCAGAGATTCGAAAGAAAACGAAAAATATGTTATGAATCGTTTGTCACCAAACAAAGTACCCCTCTATGATCTCTTCGCACTACCCCAATTTTTTATCGCGGAATTTGAAAATAAAATGTCAATCTTTTATGTGCGTGCTTTAAACCTCCTACTTCGCCTCTCTCCGATAAACCACCGCCTTCCCTTTTTTTTTCTCCCCCCTGTTTTTGTTCCCCCCTCGACTCTCCTCCTGCCGTCACCTCTTCTCCCCTCTTACAAACCAAGCCTCTGGCACCCAGAAAAGCGTAACCCTCGCTTCTAGCGAGATCTTCACGCCCTTATCTCGCCTTTTTCTAGCTGGGTGGCGCTCGCACTTGCCCCGTCTTGCCCGCTCTGTATTCCCCCTTTTTCACCACGCCAAATCCCATCATCAGGCCCAATTTTTCAACTCCATTTTTTTTGCGTTTTTTTTCAAATCGGAATTTATCTATTTTCGTCTGTGTGCTATACAACTCCTCTTGCTATTTTCCCTCTGACAAAAAACTGTCACTCGAACGCAGGTCACCTCCTTGGCCGACTTGGCTTCGGATCTGATTCATGTGTCAAAAACACAGTATATCATTTTTTCGGCTTTCTACACATATAGCTTCAGCCGAATATGTGCAGAGGAATCGTCTTGTACTTCTTAATAATTCTCCTCATCAACGTACATAGCCGCTACAAAACGCACGCAGAAAGAAATCCCACGCTAGATTGTTTCTACTTCTCTACTGTATCTCAGCTATATCCTAGGTCATATTTGTTCGAAGGTAATGATTCCATACTCCTACTACGCGCCCGTCCAATAATTGGCAGCACTGTCCGTCTGTCATTATGTATAATAACTCCGAAAATCAACAATTCACACTACCATTTTCGTAACTCTTCCATTCTGTCCGTCTCCTCCCTTCCAAACTTTCTTTTCCTTCATCGACCGTGATTTTCTCGTGTCACCAAAAATCCATCTCGTACCTTCTATCCATATCGCGCCCTCCCACTTCACAAAAAATCTAGCCCCTCCCCTTCTTCTCTCCCTTCGCCCTACCTACGTCCTGTGCCGATTCTACATCTTACATCGAGCACAATCAAGTGCGTCAGATCCACACCTACGGTGCCGCATCGTCATATTCAAAAGCAAACTGCCTGTCCTCTGCGTATTGGCCAAAGGTCCGCGATTTGTACCAAATATTTTTTTTCGCTGTCCAACACTTCGCCTTCCGACCATCCACGTACGCCGTTCATCCTAATCCAATTCTGCCCATTGCAGGTGAAACGATCTCCAATACGTATACTGCGTCACACGTGAATTCCTCGGCAAGCAAAATCTACTTCTCAATCCTGCCCCACATTCCAGCACTCAGCATAACCAATGCTCAACCCCTCATTACCTTAAGTCTAGTATGTATAATCACAGCATCCTTTCTCCATCCCTGCACTTCTCTCTTTGTCCACATGATTCAGCCTACAAAAAAAAGTTGTACCTGCCACCGAATTCCTTGCATCACACCTGTCAAATTCAAGGCCTCCTCAGATCGTGCACCAAACGTTTCAAAATTTCTCAGATGTACACAGACCTCTCCCAATTACAACGCTTTGCCACAGTCTAATTATTCCCTGTTATCAACGTGCGTTCTTTTTTTCCCATATTTTGTCTCCCTCTCCTCTGTCTCTCTCGCCCAGGACCCCCCCGCCATACTCATACCATTTTTCGGCTCACTCGTGACAATACCTCCCCCTATCAAGAATAAAAATCCACTGGCAGCCGCGTTTCTTCTCCATCAAATACGCTACTCACTCTTTTTATTGGGCACGAGAAAACCTGCCTACCACCCGGGCCCTACGAGCCTCTATCGCCAAATGACGGCCCTAAGTTTGTCGACCGAACTACCATACCCCCCCCTTTTTGTTCTGCAAACATGCACCGCCGTTTCACCTCAGCCTCCGGATATCGCCGGACACTAACCTGTCCCTCAACTTCAAACCCAGCCACTTTTTTCGCCCTAAACACTCCCGGAATTCACCTACCTTTTTGAGCACCCCCACCTTAACAATTTGCGTCTCCCCTCATCTTGAGGGACCCCTATCACACATCTCAAAACCGACAAAAAAGCCTTTTCAAATAGCCCTCGTTCCATTTTAGACTCAAAATTTAAGATTACTGACTCCTATTAAAATCATCAATTCAACTTTCTCCACTCGCGCAAACACCTTTTTTCTGGTTGGACTCTCAGCCAAACCAGTCAGCCCCCGAACCCTCTTTGCACCTAGGCTCCTTTGTGCTCCCTATTCCGATTTCGGGCGCCCAACCACTCGGTGTAATCTTTTTGCGTGACTCTCATTACGAAGTCGTTCCTTTTAGCAAAAGGGGCACTTTGACGGCCGTGCACCTCGCTCACAACACCGCCTTCAACACCTCCCAGAAAACTCGTAAGAGCGCGATGCCTGTGAAACCGCTCAATAACACAACTCTTCAAGCGCTCGAATCAAGCATATCTAAAGGTACTTCATTCACTCACCGCGCCTGTCAAATCACCCATCACGGACGCGACACCGCCGGCGCCGAAATCCACCACTCCGGGCGCCGCCCTCCTATACAAGTCCTCGCCCAGCGTACTAAATGCCGCGCGTCAACCGATGGTACCCTTCCTCACGCGACTCCACACCCAAAAATCACCAACGTCCTAGCCGTTTTTTTACCCATACACAAAAAACCATCCATAGCTAAATTGAATCTCTTCCCCGTTTTAGGTATATACTATCGGACCAAAGGCGTCGAATCCAGCGAATTCGTGCTCGTCGGCGCCAAACTCTCGTCTTGCAGACCTCTCGATACGCCAGCTATGCACATCAAAAAAACCGGTCTGCTAGAACTTCTTGTATACATCATAATCTTTTTTTTTGAAAATCCACTCACACCAAGTTCCATCGATCGCGACATTCTGTACGAGCCTACCGACACGCACCCAAGCATACCCTACAACAGTCCCTTTGGTGCACTCCAAAAATTTTACACATACCACGATGAAGCTCACAATCTCGTTCTAAACCTCGAAAATCAACTCTCATGCATCATACCTCAAACTGCCTATACAAATCTCCCTAGTAGCCTAGTCGATGCGATCCACGCATCCCTCCCCGCTCCCAATGCTCGATGTCTGCTGCATGGTGTCCTGCTATTTTCAAGATACGTCGGCTACCTCCGCCCATTCAATCCAGTCACCAACATAGTCCAACTTCTCAGCTCTTTGCTCTTTCACTCTCACACACACGAAAAATCAAGCTCCCTCCACTGCGAATCTCTCTTTCTCAACCTGGCTCTCTCCCTAGATAACTCCCACCTTCAACCTACCGCTCTCGTCACAAACCATTTCTCTCCCCTCGAATTGATCCACGGCGTCTCTCCCACCCTCAACCGCCTCCACGTCCTCGCAACCACCTCCGCCAGTCATCCCCTAAACGACAGCTCCGTTCGCTACTACCCGCATCTTTCTTTCGTCTCCGGACGACCTCAGCAACACTCAAACCTCTCCTCCTATCGCCAACTCCTCTTCACCGCCGCCCCCTGCGACATCGCCAAAACTTGCTACGAATGCATCCACCTTGCTGAATGCGGTTGGTGCCTCTCCGAGCTCCTCTGCATGCCCTCAGCAGAATATTGTCCAATCATCATCAACTACACCAATTACTTGACTGCCGCCTGTCCCAGACTTCTGTCCGTAACCCCAAAACATATCTATCCAAACTCTGTCGTACAAATCAAAGGCACCTACTTCATTCCGGGACTCGGAATCCAACTCATCAACGGACCATCTATCCCGTGTAAACTGTTCGACCCGTACACCGCCTCTGCCTCCATCCCTACTTCCGTTATACCAGGTCCCTATGAATTCGTCATAACCCTCTCAGGCATCTACTATGCATCCGATTCCCTCACCCTCTACGTCAAGTCCACCTCCAAACAGAACACCATCTACATCTACTATATCATCGCCCCTCTGCTCGTTCTCTTTGTCATCCTCTTCTTGATCCTTCGCCGTATCCTCGCCAAAAAATCGCTTCGACAACTCCCCGTCAACATCAATCTCAAAGAGCCAAATTACTCCAACCTCTTCTTCGAACAATTTGACGTCTATCCCACCATCAACCACAATATTCTGTACATACTCGAAAAAGCACTCTGTCACAGCAACTTCCCACTCCAGCTCCTGCTGTATGAATCCGAAACAATCAGTTCTCACAGAGAAAAGATGGTCAAGTGCTTCGTCCATCTCGCCTACTCAAACGGGTGTTGTTCCTCATTTGTAAAATTTCTTATGGAAAAAGAAGTCGAAACCTGCCAACTCAGCAGCCTGCTCTTCAGAGGAGACTCCCTCGCATCCGCCGTCTTCAGCTACTACTCCCGCATGGTCGCCTGTCACTATCTGTTCAAGGTGCTCGCCAGAACCATTCAAGAACTTGACTTCGTGTCCAAAGAGGCCCAAAAGCAAACGAAACAAGCCAACACCAGCCTGTTCGCCGTACAACTAGAAGTCGATCCGGGACGGCTCTCAAATGAAGAGCGCGAAGACTTCGACATCGATATCAATGCCGCCTCGCTGGTTCTCACCTGTCAAAAAGTTTACAGTGCCATTGCAAAAAACATTGATTCTATTCCTATCGAGCTCAAAGACCTGCTCTCTTTCGTCTCTCAGCTCGTTGAAAAGAAATTCGCAGCTCCTGATGCCACCAGAGTGGCCGTCAGCAACCTATTTTTCCTGAGGTTTCTTTGTCCTACCATCGTCTGTCCCAGCATATGCGGCATACTTCCTGGTACGTACGATTTATGCACCTTGATCCTAGTATTTGACTTCAGCCTCATCGCCTCCACCCCCTCCTCGCGTTCAAGCTGCTCAGTTTTCCTTGCTTCTAATTTCATTTTCTTTAAAGAACCCCCAGACAAAAACCTTCAAAGACAGCTCATGCTGATATGCAAGGTCATCCAAGCTATCGCCAGCGGTACCATTCCCGGTACGAGGGAAAGCTATCTCGACACGATAACTCCTTGGGTCGCGAAGACCATTCCAAAAATGCAAGCATTGCTGTCCAAGTTACATGTACGAATTCGTTTTAAAAAGAAAATCATACTCAAGTTCTTGGCTCACACTTTTTTATGTTCTGAACTAAAATTTTAACGCAACGTCTCCGAATCGCGCTCGACTTCAGGCAGGCCGCGCGTCTCAAGGCAGGGAAATCCAGATTCCCGAACCTGTTCGAATCAACAATTTGGTGTGGATATTGAATCGCATCAAGGACCCAGCCAAATATTCCAGTCTACATAAGCTTCTTTCTGAGTGTGAAGATCTCTCCGAATTGCTGATAGCTCTGGAAGCAATCCAAACGGCCTACTCGAAAAAAACTCGTCAAAAAGTGCCGAAAGACAGAAAGGCCTGAAAGGAAGTTCTAAACGGTAATTCAGACGTTAGAACTTGATATCTGAAATTTTTACAGGAAAATTCTTTTTGTCTTCCTCGCGACAATTTGTTTTAGAGGCTACACGCTCAGACGTTTGTCTGCCTCTTTCACGCCGTAGATGCTACCCACGCAGACAGTGGCTCTTCTGCGCTTCGAATCCGCGTTATGTCAAATACTTACTTCCTCTGACTCGAACGGGCCGAGCAAAAGCAAATACTCGCCGTACCTCAAGGTGAATGCAGACAGGAATGTTGTATCGCGTCTGAATAGGGCAGGTCTATCACGACGCCGGAGCGGCATGATTTCACACGCAGAACATGCGTACATATATTTATAGATTTCATACTTTATCTGCAGTTTTTCACAAATCTCGAGTCCTCTGGTGAGCAATCCGCTTCTGCCCTCTCCAACATCAGCTCCATTGGAACCAGTACCTTCTCTCCAAGCTACGTGTCGACCAGTTCTACCAACGAGGGCCAGGGAATGGGTCTCGCTTAATGTGTTTTTTTGGCATTTTCGCTTTTCCAATACATGGTTTCATCTGGTATTTTGTCAACTTCCCAGATGTGCAGTCTTAATCAGCGCAAGAAGCGCGAAGTAGTACCGACATCAAGCGCAAATGGTCCGTAGCAAAAGGCAAAAATAGAGAACCATTAACGGCCATATAATGTGTCCCGGTTATCAGGAACACTTCTTGCCATGCCCTCAATTGCGTGTGCATTACAAAAATTTCTGCACCTGAATGTTGGGATGACGTGTGAGTACGATCAGGTTGTGCGTGGAGGCATGGAGGACGGAGAACGTGGCCGCGAATCGCAATTAAGAAAGTTAATCTGGAATTCGCCGATTTCGTGAGATTCGTAGGAAAAAAAAAGACACTTCATGAAAAAGTTGCAGATGGCGCGCTCTACACCTACGGGTTCAAGGCTGGACATATTTCCAACGGTGGGTGCGTGCTGCAATGCAACTAGAGGCCTTGAGGTGGTCGGACTCTTATATTTTTCAGTTTTCGGCTTTAGGCGGACAACTTTTTGTAGCGCGCTTAAGGGTCTTGACATGGTTCCCGTTCATGGCGGCCTTTAGTAAGCCTCGAATTTTGAATGTGACATTGACGTTCATTTTGTAAACTATGGGTCTTACAACAATTTAGCGCCCGTAGCGTCAAAGTCCGCTGTATTCTAAAAAGCGCGGCATACGCGCATTTCAAGAATAACTCTGTATAGGCTCCTCTCTATTGGCCCACGGACAAACAAGGTAGCGGTGTCGTGGTGGAGTTGTGCTGTGACTGAGCACAAGTTACCCATTATATGGCCTTTACTTTTGCGTAGTATCAATACGGTGGAGGCTTTGCCGGAGCCTTGCTGCAAGCTCTTCTGGATTGGGCACTGGAGGTCAGGTGGAAATTGGCGCAGTTTGCGCTTCGGCCGAACGCAACGTTGGAATTCGTATGTGCGGTTTTTGACGTCAAGCTTTTCTGAGAAGCGCGCATCTCCGTTCTCTGCACGGCCGACTTCGACAGTCGAGCTACGTGTATATGGAAGGACTGGATGGCAATTTTGATGGCCAGGACACGTGTCTGGAGTGACACAGGCTCTGGCCGGTGCTTGGCGAGCTGAGCCGTGTAAGGGCGTATTTTGCGTTGGGTGTTGTGTTTGTGATTCGGGTAAAAAAAACAAAAAAAAAACAAAAAAAAACGGGCGTCTCGCAGAGCGGGCTTGCCCTCAAAAAAGGAACGAAATGCACGCGGCCGTTGACGCGTTAGGTTCAAATGGACCACTGTTGTACAGAATGCAGATTTAGAACTCGAACTGAGCAATTCGGTGGTCGTAAAACAGTTCAAAAGGGCTTTTATTTTTTTTTTTTTGGCCAAATGTCTCTTAAATCTTATTTACGCTCTATATTTTGTATATAGGAACTGCATGTGCCTTTGATAGTTCGAACTTGCCTATAAGCCCCTATGCCTTTCCGTAATGGAGGGAATTGAAATGTATCATCATGCATATCTAGACAACGGTGCATCCCTTACTGAAGAGCAGCTCAAGGGGAAATGTATGTACAGCTTTGTTCTAAGTGTCGTTGCACGCCGCATGTCGCGCACGAGTCGTCCGCGCGGAAGGCGTTCGGCTTTGCCGCGTCTCGACGCTGCTCACGGCGCGAGGCAATTTTTTGCGTCTGCTAACTCGGAACCTAAATTTTTCGCGGCCAAACTGGCTCGTACAAATTTCTGGACGTTTTTAAACGACGGCGTGCTCAGCGCAAAGGTGGCAGCAGCTGGCGTCGACCAAGTATGGGGAGCGCAGAAAGTTTGGCTTTTTCGACTCTCAGAAGGAGGAGATGCCTCCTGAGCACGTCAGGAAGTTAATCAAGGAGCACGGCGACATGAGCAACCGAAAGTTCAGAGCAGACAAGCGCGTGTATTTGGGGGCCTTGAAGTATGTGCCTCACGCCGTTCTTAAGCTGTTGGAAAACATACCTATGCCTTGGGAGAATATTCGCTACGTGAAGGTGCTGTATCACATTACGGGCGCCATAACGTTTGTCAATGAGATACCGAAGGTTATTGAGCCCGTATTCATTGCGCAATGGGGGTCCATGTGGGTCATGATGCGTCGCGAGAAGCGCGATCGTCGTCATTTCAAGAGGATGCGATTTCCGCCGTTCGACGACGACGAGCCGGTTCTGGATTACGGAGACAACATACTGGACGTCGACCCGCCTAGTCCTATTGCCATGGACATGGACGAGGAGGAGGACTCGGCCGTTGCGGACTGGTTCTACGATTCCAAGCCGCTGATCAAGACGAAGCACGTGAACGGTCCTTCTTATCGGTCGTGGAGGCTCAACATTCCCATTATGTCCAATCTGTTTCGATTTAGTCACCAGCTGCTCAGTGATATCGTAGACAGGAACTATTTTTACCTGTTCGACGACAAGGCTCTGTTCACGGCCAAGGCTTTGAATTTGGCCATTCCCGGGGGTCCGAAGTTCGAGCCGCTGTTCAACGACATGGAGACCAACGACGAGGACTGGAATGAGTTCAATGACATCAACAAGTTGATTATCCGCAACCAGATACGTACCGAATACAAGGTGGCATTTCCCTACCTCTACAACGATCGTCCCAGACAGGTCTACCTCATCCATTACCACTATCCGGTGAACTGCTACATTATTCCGAATCAGCCGGACCTGCCGGCTTTTTATTTCGACCCGCTGCTCAACCCGATTTCGTCGCGTCGCATCAACGAGGACCTGAATGCGCTAGAGCTCGAGATCAATCCCCCTCGCCCTCAGGACGAGGTGGACGAAATGGCTCGGGAATTTGCGGCGGAGCTGAGCGAGTTCGCGTTCAGCCTACCGGAGAAAATTCAGCCATTTCTGCACAACTTAGAGCTAGAGGGCGACTACACGGCGGCAGGCATCGCGCTCTACTGGTCGCCCAGGCCATTCAACCTGCTGTCCGGTCGCACGCGCCGCGCGGTGGACGTGCCGCTGGTGAAGTCCTGGTTCCAAGAGCACTGCCCGCAAGACAATCCTGTCAAGGTTCGCGTCAGCTACCAAAAACTGCTCAAGGGGTACATTCTCTCGAAGATACACAGCAAGCGGCCAAAAACCCAGAGCAAGCGCAGCCTGTTCAAGGTGTTCGCGCGCACGAAGTACTTTCAGGCCACCGAGCTCGACTGGGTGGAGGCCGGTCTGCAAGTATGTCGTCAGGGGTACAACATGCTGAATTTGTTGATACACAGAAAGAATCTCGACTACTTGCACTTGGACTACAACTTCGTGTTGAAGCCGACCAGGACGCTGACGACCAAGGAGCGCAAGAAGTCTCGGTTCGGCAATGCGTTTCACCTGCTGCGCGAGATTCTGAGGCTGACCAAGTTCGTCGTCGACGCGCACGTCCAATTCAGGCTGAACCGCATCGAGGCCTTCCAACTGGCAGACGGACTGCAGTACTGCTTTTCCCACGTCGGCCTGCTGACCGGCATGTACCGCTTCAAGTACAGGCTCATGCGGCAGATCAGGGCGTGCAAGGACCTCAAGCACCTCATCTACTACCGATTCAACACCGGGCCGGTCGGGAAGGGTCCGGGCGTCGGGTTCTGGGCCCCGTGTTGGCGTGTGTGGATGTTCTTTTTGCGCGGAATTGTACCGCTTTTGGAGCGTTGGCTCGGCAACCTCTTGGCTCGGCACTTCGAAGGCCGAAAATCGAGGGGCCTCGCCAAAACGCTGACCAAGCAACGAGTCGAGTCCCACTACGACGTCGAACTGCGCCATTCCGTCCTCAAGGACATTTTGGACATGATGCCGGAGGGCCTTCGCAAGAGCAAGGCCAAGGTCATCATGCAACACTTGTCCGAGGCATGGCGGTGCTACAAGAGCAATACGCCCTGGAAGGTGCCCGGGCTGCCCCTCCCGGTTGAAAACATGATCGTTCGCTACGTCAAGGCGAAAGCCGACTGGTGGGCGAACGTCGCTCACTACAACCGCGAGCGCATTCGCCGCGGCGCGACGGTGGACAAAACGGTGGTCAAGAAGAACTTGGGTCGTCTGACTCGCCTCTGGCTCAAGGCGGAGCAAGAGCGCCAGTACAATTACCTCAAAGACGGACCCTACATCACAGGCGAAGAAGCTGTCGCCATATACACGCTCACAGTTCATTGGCTAGAGTCGAGGAGCTTCGCCTTCATTCCTATCCCGCCCGCCTCCTACAAGCACGATACCAAGTTGCTCCTCATTTGTCTGGAGCGCCTGAAGGAGTCCTACTCGGTCATGAGCCGCCTGAACGAGTCTCAGCGCGAAGAGCTTTCCTGGATCGAGCACGCGTACGACAATCCTCACATTGCGCTCGCCCGCATCAAGCGCCACCTGTTGCAACAGCGCGCCTTCAAGGAGACGGAGATTTACTTCATGGACCTGTTTTCGCACATGTTTCCCGTTTACGCTATCGACCCGCTGGAAAAAATTACGGACGCTTACTTGGACCAGTACCTCTGGTACGAGGCCGACCGCCGCCGGTTCTTCCCGAACTGGGTCAAGCCCGCGGACTGGGAGCCTCCCCCACTCCTGACGTACAAGTGGTGTCAGGGCATCAACAACTTGAAGGACATCTGGGAAACCAAGAACGGGGAGTGCGTTGTGTTGTTGCAGTCTCAGTTCGAGAACATGTACGAGAAAATTGACTTGACGTTGCTCAACCGCCTGTTGGGGCTGGTGGTGGATCCCATTCTCGCGGACTATATGACGGCGAAGTCGAACGTCGTTGTGTCGTACAAGGACATGCAGCACACGAACAGCTACGGGATCATTCGCGGCCTTCAGTTTTCGTCCTTCATCACCCAGTACTGGGGTCTGATTCTCGACCTCGTGATGCTAGGCTTGCCTCGCGCGGCGGATCTGGCGGGGCCCCCTAAGCGCCCGAACGACTACTTGACCTACGCCGACGAGGCGACCGAGCTGAGGTCGCCCATTCGGCTCTACACACGGTACATTGACAAGTTTTGGATTGTGTTTCGCTTTACGCACGACGAGGCCAAGGAGATGATTCAGCGCTACCTCACCGAGCAGCCGGACCCGAACAACGAGAACATCGTGGGGTACAACAACAAGAAGTGCTGGCCCCGGGACGCGCGCATGCGGTTGCTGAAGCACGACGTCAGCCTGGGCAGGGCGGTCTTTTGGGACATCAAGAACCGGCTGCCCCGCGCCTTGACGACGTTGGAGTGGGAGAATTCGTTTGTGAGCGTGTATTCCTCGAACAACCCGAACTTGTTGTTCGAGATGTGCGGTTTCGAGGTGAGGATTTTGCCGAAGATTCGAGCGGTGAACGAGGAGTTCCTGATGCGCGACGGGGTGTGGAGTTTGCAGAACGAGCAGACGAAGGAGCGCACGGCCCAGGCGTTTTTGAGGGTGTCGCAGGTGGGGATAGACCGGTTTGAGAACAAGGTTCGTCAGCTGTTGATGACGAGCGGCAGTACGACTTTTGCCAAGGTGGCGAACAAGTGGAACACGTTGTTGGTTGGGCTCATGACCTATTACCGAGAGGCGGTGATCAACACGCCCGAGTTGTTGGACATTTTGGTTCGGTCGGAGTCGCGCGTGCAGACGAGGGTCAAGATTGGGCTGAATTCGAAGATGCCGTCTCGTTTTCCGCCGGTGGTGTTTTACACGCCCAAGGAGTTTGGCGGGCTCGGCATGCTGAGCATGGGTCACATTTTGATACCTGCGAGCGATTTGGCCTACAGCAAGCTCACCGATCAGGGGGCGACGCACTTCAGGTCGGGCATGTCGCACGAGGAGGGGCAGCTGATACCCAACTTGTACCGGTACATTCAGCCGTGGGAGCAAGAGTTCCAGGACTCGGCTCGAGTCTGGGCGGAGTACGCGGAGAAGAGGAAGGAGGCGCTTCAGGAGAACCGGCGCCTGTCCTACTTGGACCTGATGGACACGTGGGACAAGGGGATACCGCGACTGAACACCCTGTTCCAGAAGGACCGCCACACGTTGGCGTACGACAAGGGGTGGAGGATACGAAACGAGTTCAAGGCGTTTCAAATTTTGAAGTCGAATCCGTTTTGGTGGACGAGTTCGCGCCACGACGGGAAGCTCCACTCGCTGATCAATTACAAGACGGACATGATTCAGGCGCTGGGCGGCGTGGAGGGCATTTTGGAGCACACGCTGTTCAAGGGGACGGGGTTTCCGACGTGGGAGGGGTTGTTTTGGGAGAAGGCGTCTGGATTTGAGGAGAGCATGAAGTTCAAGAAGCTGACCAACGCGCAGCGGTCGGGTTTGAACCAGATACCGAATCGTCGCTTCACGTTGTGGTGGTCTCCGACGATAAACCGAGCGGATGTGTACATAGGGTTTCAGGTGCAGCTGGACTTGACGGGGATTTTGATGCACGGGAAGATTCCGACGCTGAAGATTTCGCTGATTCAGATTTTCAGGGCGCATTTGTGGCAGAAGATACACGAGTCGGTGGTGATGGACCTGCTGCAGGTGTTCGACCAGGAGTTGGAGGCGCTGGAGATTGACACGGTGCAGAAGGAGATCATTCACCCCCGGAAGTCGTACAAGATGAACAGTTCTTGCGCGGATATTTTGTTGTTTTCGTCGTTTAAGTGGCAGATTTCGAAGCCCTCGCTGATAACGGAGTCGAACGACACGTTTGACTACACGACGAACACGAAGTACTGGGTCGACGTGCAGCTGCGCTGGGGCGACTTCGACTCGCACAACATCGAGCGGTACGCGAGGACGAAGTTTTTGGAGTACACGGCGGACACGCACATGTATCCGTCGGCGACGGGCACGATCATCGCGATAGACCTGGCGTACAACATCTATTCGGCGTACGGGAACTGGTTCCCGGGGTCGAAGCCGCTGATCGCGCAGGCGATGACCAAGATCATGAAGGCGAATCCGGCGCTGTACGTGTTGAGGGAGCGCATCAGAAAGGCGCTCCAGTTGTACTCGTCGGAGCCCACGGAGCCCTATTTGAATTCTCAGAACTACGGCGAGTTGTTCAGCAACCAGATCATTTGGTTCGTGGACGACACGAACGTGTACCGCGTGACGGTTCACAAGACGTTCGAGGGCAACCTGCCCACGCGTCCCATCAACGGGGCGATATTCATCTTCAACCCGAGGACGGGACAGCTGTTTTTGAAGATCATACACACGTCGGTGTGGTCTGGTCAGAAGCGGTTGGGCCAGTTGGCGAAGTGGAAGACGGCGGAGGAGGTGGCGTCTTTGATTCGGTCGTTGCCGCTGGAGGAGCAGCCGAAGCAGATCATCGTTACGAGGAAGGGGATGCTGGACCCGCTGGAGGTTCATTTGGTTGATTTTCCGAACATTGTGATCAAGGGGAGCGATTTGCTGCTTCCGTTCCAGGCGGCGATGAAGATTGAGAAGTTGGGCGACATGATTTTGAACGCTCGGGAGTCTCAGATGGTTTTGTTCACGCTGTACGACGACTGGCTGACCACGATTTCGTCTTACACGGCGTTTTCTCGCCTGCTGCTGATTCTGCGCGCGCTGGCGGTGAACCCGGACCACGCGAAGCTGATATTGCGCCCGCACTCGAACGTCGTGGTGCAGGCGTATCACTTGTGGCCCACGTTCACCGACCAGGAGTGGATTCGCGCGGAGACCGCGCTGAAGAACTTGATCTTGGCGGACTACGGCAAGAAGAACAACGTGAACGTGAACTCGTTGACGCAGAGCGAGATTCGAGACCTTATTTTGGGGGCCGAGATTACGCCGCCGAGCGAGGCGCGAAGCCAGATGGCGGAGATCGAGAAGCAGGAGGCGGAGGCGTCTCACCTGACCACCAAGGCGGTGAGGTCGATAAACGCGCACGGGGACGAGATGGTCGTGGTCGCGCTGTCTCCTCACGAGAGCAAGATTTTCAACAGCAAGACCGACTGGCGCGTGCGCGCGATATCCAGTTCGAACCTGCACCTGAGGACCAACAACATCTACGTAGTGAGCGACAACGTCAAGGAGGACGGGTACACTTACATTATTCCCAAGAACGTCTTGAAGAAGTTTGTGCAAATTGCCGATCTGCGCACACAAATCGCTGGGTATTTGTATGGCGTTTCACCGGTCAACAACCCGTACGTCAAGGAGATTCGGTGCGTCGTGATGCCGCCCCAGTGGGGCACGCATTCCTACGTGCAGTTGCCGAACCAGCTCCCGGAGCACCAGTACCTGTCTGAGATGGAGCCGCTCGGGTGGATCCACACGCAGCCCAGCGAGGCTGGCCAGGTGACCTCGAGGCTGATGCCGACCGACCTGATCATACACTCTCGGATTTTGAGCGAGCACAAGACGTGGGACGGGGAGAAGACCATCGTCATTACGTGCAGCTTTACGCCGGGTTCCGTGACGCTTACGGCGTACAAGCTGACACCGGCTGGATTTCAGTGGGGGAGGAAGAATCCGGATTTGGACCAGCAGTTCCAGGGGTATCAGTCGTCGTTTTACGAGAAGGTGCAGTTGCTTCTTTCGGACCGGTTCATGGGTTGTTACTTCGTGCCCGACCAGGGGTCCTGGAATTACAATTTCATGGGCGTGAAGCTCAGCGCGTCTCACCGCTACGGCATCAAGCTCGGCATTCCGAAGGAGTTCTACAACGAGTGTCACAGGCCCGGGCATTTTGCGCAGTTTTACGAGATGGAGGAGGAGGAGGGGGGGATAAAGGGTCAGGACGATGGTCTCGAAGTGGACCGCGAAGACATTTACAATTGAGCGGCGGGTGGCTGGCGGTTTTCCCGAGATTCTATCTCGTTTCAGTGTTCTTTCCCGCCCTTTTTTGCGAGATTTGCTGGACGGCCGTTGGGCGAGGCGCGGCGTGCGCGTGGAATTTTTACTTATCAATAGAGTGAGGTGCGTGCCTCTCCAGATTTACAAGGCGGGTCGTTTCCGGTTTTTTCGCGCGAGAGCGTTGGAGAGGGAGGGACTTGGCCGCGCGAGTTGGTCTTTTTTTTTTTTTTTTTTTCCTGGCGATGCGCGAGAAGAGATTTGGGCGGTTTTCAGCGTTGCCAAGCCGGAGAGCGTTTTTTTTTTCGGCGTATTTTTTTCGCCAGAAGAGGAGGGCAGCGCGAGGTCCGCCGGTTTCGTTCGAGTGTTTTTTTTTTTTTTGATACAGGGCGCCTGAATGGGTCGGTCGCTGGAGCGCGGGGGGTGGGTGGAGCGAGTTTTGAGGGTAGGTTGGGGGAGGAGCGTTGGTTGCTAGGGAAAGAGGCTATTTTTTATTTTTATTTTATTTTGTTTTTTTTTTTTTGTCAGCTACAAATTGTGACGTCAGAGAATTTTGTCTATAGCTCTTCTTTGGTGCACGCGGTTGGCATCTCTGCTTGAAGTTCCTGCGCATTCCCTTTTTTTTTTTTTGTGGTCTTGCCCAGGATTTTCCCCGGTCCGACTAGCGCAGGGCTTGTCTTAATGCGTTTGTGTCTGTGAGTGATTCGAGCGCAGCCGTGTCAGCGAGAGCAGGTTTGACCTGGGTGGTATTGCGATTGAAGCAGAACTCGACCTATTATCTCGTACGCGACCGAAAAAAAAAAAAAGAGAGGAAAAAAAAAAGAGGGGGGGGGGGTGTGCCCGCCCCCCGAGACGGAGAAGTTCAGTTTGCGCGAGGTGTGCTAACGTTGTGAAATTCTGCGCGACGCGTCGCCGAAGCTGGCCGAGGAGGGCGTTGGTTCGGTATTTGGCCGAGGTTAGAGCGCGGAGAAGCAGGGAGGCGCAGTGGCCGCGGTCGTTGCGCGCGAGGTTTTTTTTTTGTTTTTGTTTTTTTTTTTTTGGCTTTGAAGGGTCCCCAGCGTTTTTTTTTTTTCGTGTTCGATATATAACAGCTTTTGGTGGCGCCGAAAATGTTCGGCACAAGGAAGGAAGACTCGACGCAGGAGGGCGCGCTGGCGGTGGCTCGACAGGTGGGAGCGGCGCCGAGCGCGTCGCCGGAGCGCTACGCGGGTCTGCAAGAGTGCGATTGGGACGGGTCGGAGGTGGGACCGACGTTTGGGGGAGAAGAGGTTGGCGGCCAGGGGGCGAGCGGCGCGTTTGCGGCGGGAGGGCAGGAGGCGGGAGAGGCGTCGTGCAGAGGTGGCAAGTTGTTTTCGAAGTCGCGCCTGGTCGAGATTTCCAGGATGACGGAGGTGAGGCCGCTGATCAGGACCGAGCTCGAGTTGGAGAGGATGGCGCAGTGCGGCGGGGTGGGGGCAGGTCGGCGGGAGCGGAGGTGCCGGAGCGACAGCAGAGGGCGGTGGGGGAGGAGGTCGAGCAGCAGGCGAGGGAGAAGAGGGGTGTTTTGGAGCGGTACTTGTCGCTGCAGCCCGTGTTTGGGGCGATGTTGGGGGGGCGTGGAGGGCGAGCTGGGGAGGAGGAGGGGCCGAGTGCGGAGAGCGTGTTGAGGGAGGGGGAGCCGTCGGAGGACGAGTTGTTCTTGGTGGGGGAGGGTGGTTCGAGCGAGGAGTTGAAGAGGCGGTTTTGCGCGAAGCGGCGCGTTGCGTGGGAGGGGGCGAGGGAGGGAGAGGGGGAGTTGGAGGAGGGGGAGTACAGCGAGATGTTGTCGAAGAGGTTGGCGGAGGTGGTGCGCCAGGTGGTTAAGAAGAGGAGGAGGCCGACGGTGATGCCGGAGCCGGTGGTGGTGGAGGGGAGGGGAGTGGTGAGGTTGCCGAACGAGGAGAGGATAGTGAGGTCGCTTGCGAGTGGGAGGTGGTTTGATTGTCCGCGGTTGCCGGGGTTGGTGTCGAGGCCGGTGGCGAAGAAGAGACACATTTTTTTGTCGTCGTGCGACGTGGAGAGGGCGGTGGAGTACAGCTTCGTGGACGGGAGCGTGGACGTGTACGGAGACCGAGTGGCGGGGAGGGAGGTGGGGGGGGGGGGGTCGGAGGGTGCAGGAGAGGAGGTGGTTGATTATATCGAGGAGGGAGGTGCCGAAGTACGCGAAGATTTGCCACAGGAATTTTTACGTGAGGCGGGAGAATTTGCGCCGGATGGCGCAGGCGGCGGCGAGCGCGATGCTGCAGCGGTTCGAGGGAGTGGAGAGGGTGATTCAGGAGAACTTGGACAGGGCGGCGGACGTGGCGGCGGCGGCGTACAGTCACGTGAGGTGCAACGAGAAGGAGTGGAGGAAGAGGGCGGAGAAGGATGCGGAGAACCAGAGGAGGGCGCAGGAGGAGGAGGAGGAGAAGATTCGACAGCAGAAGAAGTTGAATTTCTTGCTGACGCAGACGGAGTTGTACAGCCATTTCATGTCGAAGAAGATGGGAGTGCAGGCGGAGGGTTCGGCGGGGGGGTCGGCGAAGTTGCCGCAGTCGTCGTTGCAGAGAAGCGTGGTGGAGTTGGGCGCGCCCGCGCGAGAGGAGGCGAGCGAGTTGGAGAGGGCGCAGACGGCGGCGCTGCGCGCCTGCAAGGAGCACATCAGCAAGATCGAGAAGTTCGACGCGGAGTCGAGGCACCTGCGCAACCCGCAGTCGTCGGCTGCTTCGGCGGGACAGTCGAACGGCGCGGGCGCCTCGACGGCGGTGATTGGACACCGTCGCGTGGGTGGACACGTGACGAACAGCTCGTCGATCCAGCCGCCGAGCTCCGGCGCGGCGTTGGCGCAGGACGGGATGGTGGAGCAGCCGCGGAACCTGCGCGGCCAACTGAAGTCGTACCAGCTGAAGGGTCTGAACTGGCTGATCAACCTGCACGAGCAGGGCATCAACGGGATCCTGGCGGACGAAATGGGCCTGGGCAAGACGGTGCAGACGATCAGCCTGCTGGTGCACCTGGCAGAGGCGAAGGGCATCTGGGGCCCCTTCATCGTGATCGCGCCGACGTCGACTCTGCCGAACTGGGCGAACGAAATCCGCAAGTTCTGCCCGAGCTTCAACGTGCTGCCGTACTGGGGCTCGCTGAAGCAGCGCTCCGTGCTGCGCAAGGTGCTGCACTCGCGCTACCTGCACCGCGCGGACTCCATCGCGCACGTGGTGGTCACCAGCTACCAGCTGATCGTGCAGGACGAGAAGTTCTTCCACCGCATCCACTGGGAGTACATGATCCTGGACGAGGCGCACGCGATCAAGAGCTCGACCTCGGTGCGCTGGAACACGCTGCTCTCGTTCAAGAACACCCGCAACCGCCTGCTGCTGACGGGCACGCCGATCCAGAACAACATGGCCGAACTGTGGGCGCTGCTGCACTTCATCATGCCCACTCTGTTCGACTCTCACGACGAGTTCTACGAGTGGTTCTCGAAGGACATCGAGGAACACGCCCAGGGCACCAAGTCCGTGCTGAACGAGCACCAGCTCAACCGCCTGCACATGATCCTGAAGCCGTTCATGCTGCGGCGCGTGAAGCACGAGGTCGAGAACGAAATGCCCCCGAAGCAGGAAATCCACATCAAGTGCAACATGACTCCGCGCCAAATCCAGCTCTACAACGGCATCAAGAACCGCCTCTCGGTCAGCGAGCTGCTCAACAAGGTCAACACGATCAAGATGAACAAGTCCGCGCAGGAGCGCCACGCGAAGCACCTCATGAACATCGTGATGCAGTTCCGGAACATCTGCAACCATCCGGAAATCCTCGAGCGGTCCGAAACGGTCTCGCCGCTCCAGTTCACCGCCGCGGTGCCTCCCACGCTCTCCTACAACAGCATCATCGCGCCCGTGCTCAAGAACCACGTCGAAATGTCCATCCCGCGGCTCATCTACCGCGAGGCCATGGACAACCTCTCCTTCTCCTTCAGCGGCGGCGCGCTTCAGGGCGCAAGGACCAAGTGGCTGTACCACCGTCTGAACGTCTTCTCTCAGGAGCACGTTCGCCAGTCCAACTCCTGCGCCTCTTCGCCGCGCTCGCGCTGCTGGGACTTCCTGTCTCTCTGCGACTGGAGCGCCGGCGAGGTCGAGTGGCTCTACCACCACGACCTCTGGCACCGGTGGCAGCTGCAGCTCTCGAAGCAGCGTCGCGGCCTCGCGCTCTCGCGTCCCTACCACCCGCTGCACGCAAAGCAGCTGGACTTCGTGCGCGTGCGCGGTGCGACCTCCTGGCCCTCCGTCCGCACCTCTCTCGCCCTCTCCGATATGGTCCGGACGCCGCTCGACCGACTGCACGGCCTCCTGGGCGCCGCCCGCGCCTCCTACGCCGCCCACCGCACGCTCGTCTGGGCACCGCCCATCGAGCTCTGCTGCTTCGACCGGCGCTACGCCTCCCAACTCGACGCCCACGCGTCGGACCCGCGCGTCTGGAAACTCCTGCTCGGGAGCTCCCGCTGGCTCCGGAACTCTCCGCCGGAATCTCCGGTCGAATCCTCCGCCCCCAGCTGCGTCGAACTCGACTGGCCCGAGCGCCCGCTTCTTCGCCCGCTACTCGACGCCTTCGGCTCCACTCAAATCTTCGTCCCCCAATTCAGCGAGCTGGTCCGCGACTGCGGCAAGCTCAAGGTCCTCGACAACCTGCTCAAACAACTCAAAGCCGACAACCACCGCGTCCTCGTCTACTCTCAGTTCACCGAGGTCCTCGACATCCTCGAAGACTTCCTCTACGTCCGCTCCTACAAGTTCGTGCGCCTCGACGGCAGCCGCAAACTCGACGACCGCCGCAACATGGTCGAGCAGTTCCAAACCGACCCCACCATCTTCATCTTCCTCCTCTCCACTCGCGCCGGCGGCCTCGGCATCAACCTCACCGCCGCCGACACCGTCATCTTCTACGACAGCGACTGGAACCCCACCATCGACGCCCAAGCCATGGACCGCGCCCACCGGCTCGGACAAACCAAACCCGTCACCGTCTACCGCCTCATCACTCGCGACTCCGTCGAAGAACACATGCTCCTCCGCGCCAAGCAAAAGGGCACCATCCAAAACCTGGTCATCAAGGGCGGCCACTTCGAAATGGCCTCCGACGAAACCGAAGAGTCCCCGAAGGCCAGCGAAATGATCAACTGGATCCTCTCGAAAGCCGACCTCGACGACTCGGGAACCGGCTCCGACGCCAAGAAACGACCCCTCAGCGCGCTCAAATACGGCCTGAAGCCCCGCAGCTCCATCCCCTCCAGGCGCTCCACGAAACTCGTCGCCACCTCCATCTTCCCCGAAACACCCATCGACTTGAAGTCCTCCTAACCCCACCCCACGAGACCGCAAATAATATACGTTACACACCCACACACATAAAACTCGCGTTTCTGCGCTCTTCACCCCCGGATTTTCGCAAAAAAAAAAAAAAAAAATTGACAATTTTATCGCGGAGTTCCTATTCCCTCCCCACCTCTCACTCGCACAACCTGTGAATCTTCAACTTCTCCACGGCCGCCTCCATCGGACACCCAGCCTCCTCCCCCTTGCTCCCCGGACACTCCAACTCCCCTCGCCCCACCTCGCCCCCCTCCGACCTGCCTCTCGAATGCTCGTCGTCCGGCACGAGCCTGTAGTCCATCACCTCCGCCAACGTCTCCCCGGACCTACACCTCAACTCCCTCTGGAGCCCCTCCACGTCTCCCACCAGCTTGTGCCTCGCCTCGAACGGCAGCCGCAACATCCTCTCCCTCTGCCACTTCAACAACGCGAAGAAGTCCTGGTGCATCTCCCTCATCTTCTCGCGAACTCGCACCACTCTGGGACCCATCTCCATGTGGCTCTCGATGTACTCCAAGTCCTTCAACAGGCTCTCTTCAAGCGCTCGCCTGTACGCGGACTCGCCGTCGTACCGCTCCAACACCGCCAGCTGCGCCCGAATCATGTCCCTGTTCACCTGGTGGTACTTCGTCAGCCTGGCTCGAGCCGTTCGACCGCCCGCGCCCAAACAGAGAACGCCTCGAGTCAGTCAACCGCCTAAGCACCCCCCTGTACACACACCACACACACCACCCCATGTGTACAAAACGTACCGCCCATCCAAACTGGCGTCGAAAAAGTCCTGCGACTCCTGAAGGTTGTAGGTAATCTCCTCCAACCCCCGCTTGTATATCCTGTACAAGTCCACGGACAGCGGCTGCTGCTCGGGAACGCTCTCGAAATCAGTCTTGAATTCCGTGTTCGAATACTCCTTCAACCACCCGCCGATCCAGTCCATCGTCTCGACTATCTTGCAGCTCCACTCGTACAGCTCTCGCCACTTCTTCTCCTCCGCCCTCACTTCTCGGCGAAGCTTCTCCACTTCCTCCAAACTTTGCTTCAAACTTTTCTCATACTCGAGTCGCTTCGGATAGTCTAGAGAATACCCGCGTATCGACTCCAACAGCTCCTCAATCATTCTCGCGTCCTGATCTAGTGTGTTCAAACGACTCACCTCCTTGTCCAGAGCCGCCTTCTTGCCCTCGCTGCCCCTCCTGTAGAACTGAGTCATAATCACCATGATTCGAGTCAGCTTTTGGTACTCAGCGTGGTCGGGCTTCAGCGAAAAATCCTTCTCGGTAAAGACATAGTCTAAGAGCTCTTCCGCACTCTCAACGTCCATTTCGTATTTACACAACAGCACAATAGGAAGAATAATGCTGCCCGGAATTTTTTTCTCACAAATTTTGGTTCTCGCTCAGTCAGTTCAAATCCAAGGATTTTTCCTTCTATCTCTCTCACCACTCAGACCGCCTCCCTCAAAACACTCGAGCGAGACCACCGAAGCCGGAAAACCCGCAGCGGACCCCTCCCCTCTCGGCTCGAACGGCCCGTCCTACCGCGTCGAATCCGAAAAAGCTCTCCGGTCGCCCAAGCCAGCAACTCGGGCCATCGCGTCTCTCCCCACCTTCGATTCCGCCCCTCTCAATCGTGAGGCTTTCTTTTTTTTTTTTTTTTTTTTTTTTAAAGAAACCACGTGTCAAAATATCCCCTCTTGGTACAACTAAATTCTCTTCCAGCTCTACTACCCCTCTAAAAAACTCGCGTCAAAAAAAAAGCGATCTTTCAGTCGGAAAACGGTCATTCCTCAGACCGCTCTTCGCCGCATGACTCTCTCATGCGGGGCGCTGTCTCTGCGCGCACCGAACGCACTCAAAGCGCGCCACCGTCCAGGCCCCTCCTGTTCCCCCCGCTAATCTACAGAATTCAGCACTTCAATGCCTCTCTCCCACCAAAGCCCCCTGCTGAAACTCTCCCGCGCTCACACCGACCTCTCCAGCCCCGCCGGGCCAACTCAGTGAGCCCTCCATTCAAGCTCCGGGGCGCATCGACACAACCCTATACACACAACCCCGCACTTCGTTCAGCATACAACCTCATACATCAGACCATACACACGCGCCCCTGCGCACTCGCCCCCCCCCCCATCCCCGCCAACATATCGCCCAGTTGCTTCGGCGGTTCACCGCGTCCAATGCTCTGTTCGATTCAACTCTGCGCTCTCACCGTCCCAGCCAAGACCGCGCTCTGGCCCCCTCGAACGAGCAACGCCCTCACCTCGCAAAATGAGTCAATAAACTTCCTTTATCGACAATCACGCACTTCGTTTTGTTTGCGCCTCGCATCCCCCTTCTCATCGCGCTTCTGCTTCTCTTGTCTAAGACGCGCCACATTTGACAGCACGCATATGGCGCTGGCCACGCTAGCCGCCGCCTTAAGCCGCCCCCTTCACTATCCCCAATCTCCCATTCGCAGCCAGCATGTCTCGAATGAGCGCGTGCCCCATCTCTCTCTGAGACAGATCTTTTTCGCTCGTTTTTTGGAATTGAAAAATGTTTTCGTCGTACACTGCAGAACAAATTCTATCACCATAGAGAAGTTTACAATATCCCATGAAACTTATGGACATCTCTGCCCTCAACACCATCAGCACAATTCTGGATGGTGTCGATATTGGGGACAGCGTACTGTCCTGCCGTATAGAAGTTTACACTTGTATGTGTCGAAGGCCGTTGTTAACTGCAAATAGCTCTCAGTCTTATACCGGCGCCGAGATGCACAGAATCGGCATATTGTCATTCTAGACAGCTTACTCAACATGCAATGAACTTGTTAAAAGGTAAAGAAACTGGAAATGATAAAAAGCTGCATGCCAGTTTGGAATTGCAATTGCAAGAACAACTCTCACAAAATGACGATTCCTCCACCTCGCCCGTTGGATCACTCACAAACCGCCTCAATAGAAAGACTTTCATCTATTTGGTTATGGCACTCAACTGTGCTTTTCCAGATTATGACTTTATGTACGTCACCTATACGTGTGTACATTGCGCCTATATTTACGACTTCGCCATTTTGTGTATAGTTTTTTTTTTCCTGACTTTCTCCTCTGTTCACCGCCGTACAGAGACACGAAGCCCGACCAATTCAGAAAGGAGCCGTCCATCCACCTGGCCGTCAATTCTATCAGTTCCATTCTGTCCTCGGTCACCTCGCTCACAGAAGACATCAAAACGAAGTTCTGGTCGACCATCGACTCGGAAATTGGCATTCAAAATTGCGAAGTCTACTCGTTTATTCCAGACCCGGACTCTAATCCATTCGACGAAGACGGCTGCAACGTTTGGAGCTGCAACTACTTTTTCTACAACCGAAAACTGAAGCGAATTCTTTTTATAGCGTGCTACGCGCAGCACAAGCTGTCGCAGGACGACGGGAGCGTGTTGGTAGAAATGATTGATGCAGAATCGAACACGAAAAAATACCAGACGTGGATTTACGACGAGATGGAAGTTAATTGAATACTTTTCGTTCAGAGCGAACGTCAACCTCTCTTAAATGTGTTTATTTCCTCTAATTTTGAATACATTTTTTTTTGTGTACGAATATCTTATTCTTTAAAAGCAGCAGGCATCGGTTTTATCGCTCTTCGCAGTAGATTGAATGAGAAAGACTGCGCGGGCGTTTAGCGCAATTTCTGTTCGGCAATACTCTGCGAGTGCGCACTGGTAGGATTTTAAACTGGCGCTGCATTTTGTCTTTGGCGAAAAACAAAGCGTGTGTTTTTAACATTTGCTTGTCAAAAAAAAAGGGCCCTTATTCAGTTTGCTTTACTTCTATCATACTGGACGGAGCGACCAGCAATTTTCTAGATGGGGAATAAAGATGTTCTGGAAGGCGCACTGCCAATGTTTCTGACAGAGCTGAATACCCAGGCGGTCTTTGTCCTTCGCTTCAACCCCCAAATTCTCGACCAATTATTTCAGAGCATTTCGACCAACCCCACCCAGGTCTCTACACTTAAGTTTTCGAGTAATTCAATGGTATTGTCTACGTATTGATTTCTGCCATGGTCACTGCGCAAGAGATTGTTTTTTTTTCAACTCGGGGTCGTCTATTATGCGTACTAACACTTTGGATACGAGTTCATCGACATTTCGACTCCGGACGGAGTCAAGGTTGTCAAGTTCAACTTCACTAGGGAAGACAAGCCTTGCTTCTTGGTGCAAAGACACTCAGACCATTGGAGCACAATTGGTACGTCATATCTTACGTCGTTCTCGTGCGTCATTTGAATAGAAACGGACGCACAAGCCCTCTCAACGACGAGGGCTCGGCTAGATCTCGTCAGTTCTTACCTTGTCAAAACACCATACACGTCATTCAGGCCAAATTAAGGGAAAATTCGTTTCTCAGTCCACTGAACTTCTAGCGGTTCCTGCCACAAGAAAGGATCACCAAGTCAAATGCACTGAAATTTTGACACTTGACCCTAAGGAACGCCACAGAGAAGGTCGCAACTCATCGGAATTGCAAAGAAATACCAAAACCAAAGTCAATTTGATAAGGCAAACACCGCGAAAAAAAATAAGATCTTTGTCGGATCAGACACCCCGTTTGGTCGCGCCTTCGGTGTCTCCCAGTAGTAATGTGGCGAACAAATTGCCGTATTCAGACTCCTCTTCTTCTTCATCTTCTTCTTCGTGCTCTGAAGAAGAAGCGAGCTTTTTTTCTGAGCGTCTAGACTTGGCATTTAGCCGCGACGATGGCCATCACGAGTCTCTTTTTTCCAGCACAGACGGGGCAAAATTGGAAAAATTGACGGAAAAAGCGCGCGAAGGCAGTGCGATTGAACTGTCTCCTATATTCCATCCTGCTGCCAAATTTCCAAAAATAAACGGCTGTAACGGCTTCTCACAATCCTCGTCGCGCTCAGCAGAGAAACCATTATCTCCGAGTGGAAAATGCAAAACACCGTCTGATACCATTCCCTTAAATCAGAACTGCACTGCCATCGAGGAAAAACCTGGAAACACCTCCGCAGGCGATGCCGTTGAAGCAAACGGGTTCGAAGAAAATAGGAATTCCGACAACCTCGCCAAACTCTTTGACCTGAAGTTTAGCGAAGTCACCATTCCCACTAGCGATTGGCCACATTCTCGCTCTATACATAGCTATAGCGACTTCCGAGCTTGCTACGACTCGTTCAAGCGCGCCTGGCCATATTATGTCAAAATGTACGAGGAACTCGTCCAATCTCAATCCAGCTTTCGAACGCTTCTGGCTATGTACAATGAGGCTCAACATCAAGGTGCAAACCACTCATTCAGACAGCGAATAGAGGAGTTTTACAACCTTCAAGAACCTAAGTTTTTGTCTCTCAGAAACCAATACACTCTAATACACAACGAAATGATAACCATCAGAAAAACCCTTCAGGACTATTCCACAGAAGTATCTAAAGCAAATGGGACTAAAAGCTGTAAAGGCATCGAATGACGGAGAGGATGCGCTCCTACTCACTCAAACGCATCCCCCTTTTTTTCGACACACCCTCAATTTTGGCAAACGATAAAACATGGAGCCTTTTCCCAGCGAATTCGTGCCTCAATCTCTTCCCATTCGAAAAATGCAAGTCTCCTTCAAATCGAGCGTGACCTGCACCCATGCACGCACGACGCTCGGTGGACGAGGGGTGTAGAATCTAAGGAATCCATCATCACTCTACGTGGAGAAATATTGTAAAACGTATTTTTTTTTTGCTAAATCAATTCTTCAGTTGTACATGTCAAGTTTTTCGGCCTTCAAAGTTCTGTGAGCGGCGTTTCCGTGTGGAGTCTTTACTGTTCGCGCGTTAAAATCCTTTCCCGGGTCCCTGTCTGTCTTCGAACAGCAAGGCTCTGCGAGGACTATCGCATTTTCTGTCTTGCCGGCTCGGCCGCGCGGCGCTGCGAGCGGTAACCTGCGCACGTTCGAAAGACGGGGCCGTTTGCTTCCTGCCAGCTTTCGTTCGAGTGTCGCGGGCAGAATTGAGCGAGTCACGGGGCAAAGGACCTGCTAGCGAGGAGAAAAGGCCCTTTCCGTCTGGGGTCCGTTCGACAGAGTGCGCGGTGGACTTCGCGGTAAATTTTCGCGCATCAACGGCGAAGACCTAGTATGCATTCTCTGGCTCTCTACGCGAGCTCACAGGGGTTCATGAATGTTTAGAACGGTGGTACGTAGAGGGATTTGCCCCTACTTCGGAGTCTGCCCCCCCCTCACAGAATGGGGTCAAAAAGATGTTGTACCGTTTGACTCTCGTTTCTCAGTATATATACAAGGGACTCTTGAAATAGACCGAGGAGCCCGTTGAAAGGGGCGTGGAGACAATGCGGTCTGAAGAATAAACGAAACGCTTTTATAGAGTCTGATAGAACAGCTTGCGCGACGCTCTATTAGTATGACAGCATAGAACACGACGTACACACGCAGAGTTTGTATTTTGTGCATATGTTCGTTCTGCATATATTTATTAAAGGTGGCATTCGGCTTTAGGATTTCGCTTTTCAATCAATCTTAGCCAATGACCAATCGGTGCTTAGTTTGTAAGGACTTGAGATTTCGATGGTATCGCGTGTGATTTTCGCAATTTGGATTTCGCTGGACGCTCTTGCATCGCGATAGAATAGAACTTTCAAGCAGTCTTCCAGCAGTTTGAAGGCCGACTCCTCCGTCATCTGATCACTCTGATTATTTCTGAGTGCTGGAAGTGCGAGATAGGCTCCAAATCCTGTGGCTATGGCGTCATCTCTAAATGCAGTGCCGTTTAGGTCGATGTATCCCAACATAGATTTACCTTCGGAATCGAATCCGGCGATCACGAGCTGATTCCAGAGGGGGTCGAAGCGGTTGCGTTTATGGTACATAACTCGAGACAGATATGAGAAGATCTCGTGAGCAGTTGATTCGTGGCCGTAGTTCATACAGAACTCGGCAGTCATCATGCGATCCAAGTCGCGAACTATTGAGTGAAAGTCTGACATTTCTCCGCTAGCGGCGAGCAGCGTTGTTTTATTGATTTTCTTGATTCGGTCGAGGCGAAAACGAGCCAGAGACCCGTACGAAGCTGTGACTGATTGTCAGCAAAGAGCGCGTATGTCCGGAAATTCGCAGCAGATCAAGCGTACGTACCGAGCGTGTCTGCCGCCAGCATGACTCCATCCTTGTATTTGATACCCAGAACAGAGGATCCTGTCACGTAGGGTGTTCTCATCATTTCGGACGGTAAGTTCAAACGTTAAGGAGCAACTACACGGTTCAGCAGCACTCAGTGATCCCCACGCAAGAGGTAGAAAAGTGGAGGGGCCATTTCGAGAGCTTGGGCGTGCTCTGCACGGTTCGAACAAAAAAAAACGTGTCATATTCAACGCACAGAGTGTGTGTCTTGTGAAAGGAGGGTTCTGTAACCAGGAAGTTTTCGAGTAGTTTCTTTTTGTCAATCGGCCATTGACCAACCTTGCACGGCCAGTAGCCAACGGAAGGATCCATGACTAAGTGCGCTGAAGCCAAAATTAAAGCAGTATGTGCGTACAATCCCAAAAAAAAAAGTGTGTGTGGCGGTCGCTTTTTTTTTCGAACCTTTACATTTTTCAGAACGATTCACTTGAAGAGTGCAAATTCCGACCGTTATGACGCCTAGGTGCGGCATGGCTTCCCGTTTACGGCCCCGCGCTCCTTTTTTTTTTTTTGGCAGAAAGACATCGCCCCGACTTGTTGCCTGTGCATTTGTTCCTGGCGTCCCTTTGGCAGAAGTGCGTCCCTGTGCTCTGTTGAGTGGACCCCTGAGTTTTGGTGTCCTTCTCTACCGTTCTCGCCCATCGGAAGCCATTCCGCGCCGGAGGGGCGTCGCTTCTAAGTCGAAAGCGCACGGATCTGCTTCAGGATTCAACAGTGACCTCCGGAATGGTGTCTCTCTTGAATGCGGTGCATGTTAGATAGAGTTGGCTTCGGTATAGGTTGGAGCCAAAAAAAAAAGTTGCGATAACTGGAAACAATTGACGAGGCTTGTTTTCTCCTTGCTCGTCCTCTGACCCAATTTGTTCTATGCATCAGAGCAGCAAATTTCTCGTTTTGATAATTATAAATTTTGCGTCTTCTGTTTTTTTTTAGGCAGGAGTCTCTTTTGCCCGTTTCGTCTGAGCGCAAAATTACATACGCATTGTTGGAACCCTTGCGAGGCGCGTGCACAGAAAAGACAGAAGCACTGCGCCGAGAGAGAGTTACGAAAACAGAGAAAACTCTCGTACACGATTGCGTCGCTTTCATTGACGGTTGTCTCGCCTTGAATGTCAAGCTTCACATGTCTCAACAAAAACATTTGGGGCAATGGGTCGTTAGAGTATGTTGTTGGCTTTGTCGCTCGACCTGATTTGTCTTGTCGACATGATGGACTTGCGACTCAAAGGGCGCGCGACTCGTACTGAAGTTTTTCTTTGACCGTATGCAGAGTGCTAGAAGCGATTCGAACGAAGGTACGACTGGATGCCACGCGCGTCTCGCGGCCGCCCTACGGGTTCCAGGCGGTTGGAAGATAGAGAGGAGAACAATTTGTCGCGTCTGACTTGAAAATGAGCCTGTGGGATTTGACGAGTCCGTATGCATTATTTGTAACCTCTGAAGTCAAACAGGTTCGGCGGCGTCAACAGGTAACAGATGTTTGAGCCATCCGGACCCGGCGAAGTTCCCGGCGAGTTTGAACGGTGGGAAGTCCTTCAAGAGTACGGACTCGGCCAGGACATCGACAGCGGGGAGCGACGGCAGGGGAAAGGGCAAGATCAACGAGCAACAGGTACTCTATTTTTTTTTTTTTTTGGTTGAGCCGGAGGGGGTGACTGACCGCGTCTCGAGTGCTCGCAAAAGGACGGTGGAGGCCACGGGCCGCAGAGGAACGGAAGAGGAAAGAGCCCGGGGTCTAGGCAACTCAAAGGTGCTCAGCCGCCTCTTAGCTCGCCCGGTGTGTCCGGGGCCGATGCTGAGGAGTCGGAGAGACAGCGCGCGTTGGAGGAGGCTATCAAGAGGGAGGAAGCCGTCAAAAGGGCGGCAGAAGAGGACAGACTGGCATTGGAAGAACAGGAACGTCAAAAAAAAGAACAAGAAAAAAAGGCCAAGGCAGAAGAAGAGCGCCGCATGATTGAGGAGCAGACGCTGCGCTACATATCTGAGAGACGCCGGGCGTTGCTATTGAAGGAGCTTAGGAAGTCTAACCTTCAAATTGAGGCGTCTCGACCTGACCCGTCGTATTTCAGAGGGTTGAATTCTTCTATTTCCAAGAACACAAGTTTCGTTCGAAAGCTGTCGACCAGTTTGTGCGACTCGCACAAGGAGGCCCTGATTCGCGAGCTTCGGACGCTGAACTTAACGAAGTACGTCAGCGAGGCCGTATCGAACCTCCTCAACGCGTCCGTGAGGGCGGCCGACATAAACACGTTTGTGCAGGTGTGTTCGGAGTTTCACCGCTTGTACGCCGATTTTTCGTCGGAAATAGTGTCTGCGCTGATTAAGAGGTTGCCTTTTGAGAAGAGTCCCTTTTCGCGCCGAAAGCAGGCCGTGTGGCAGCTGGTTTACCTGTTCGTGACGGGGGTCTACAGCGACGAGTCCGTGCTCGGCGCGGTGGTCAGAGAGATTTTCGAGCCCAAGGGCCAGAAGTGCGTTACGACCTTGCAGCTCGCGCTGTGCTTCGTCAAGGCCGGTGGGCGAGAGATTCTGCGCGTGGTGCCCTACTCGCAGGAGAGCAGGGTGAGATGTTTGAGAGAGTTTTACGAGAAGAGGAGGAGGGGGGAGAAGGACGAGGTGGGGCCGCTGTCGATCGTGCTGAAGGAGGAGGAGGTCGACGAGCTGTTGTCGGTGGGGGACGCGCCCGTCTGCGGCGAGTCGATTGTTTCGGAGAGTTTGTACGAGAGTTTGGTGTCACAATTCAACGCGTACTACGAGAAGGTGCTTCGAATGCTGTTTATGGACCAGAGGGACCTGCAGAAGCTGGAGCTGACGAACAGGCGCACCTTGAAGACGAGGCTCGAGCTTCCGCAGGAGGCCAGAGACGAGTACGCGAGGTTGCAGGAGCAGTTTGACGTTTTTTTCAAGACGGCGAAGGCGTTCGCCGATTTTTTGGGCAAAGAGCTCCCGGAGTTGCCCCAGGAGGAGTTCGCGGATAAGAGCAAGGGCAAGCAGTCGAGCGAATACGCGTTCTCCGAGGCCGGCGTTGATAGAGACGCCATTTGGGGTGACCAGGAGACGTACGAGTTTTACAACGTCATCCCAGATTTGAAGGAGCTGACTTCTTCGTCCGCCGCGGCGGCGAAGCCGCCCGCGGCAGAGTGCGATGCGAGCGGTCTCGCGGCGGCGCCGGACGCGTCGCCGTCCAAGGACGCGGAGCAGAGCGTGTCCAGCAGCGTGTTGAGTTCCAAGAATTTTCAAATGTTTATTTGCAGGTTGAGCACGTGCTCCGACCAGGAGTCGATCGACAAGGCCGCGGTCGACTTCTACCAGCTGTCCCAGAAGCCCTGGAGACTCAAGATGGCGCAGTTTTTGTTCAACAGTCCTAGAAACCGGTTGAACATCTTGAAGTACTATTCGAGGTTTGTCGCCATTTTGAACCCTTTCTTCAGAGAGATCAAGGACTGGCTGCTCAAGAAGCTCGAGGAGGAGTTCGAGACGCACTTCAAGCAGAAGGACCAAATGAACATTCAGACGAAGATCAAGAACATTCACTTCTTGAGCGAGTTGGTCAAGTTTCGTTTGTGTCCTGTGGGTACAATTTTGAATTTTCTCAAAATGTGTTTAGACGACTTCCACCACCACAACGTCGACGTTGTGTGCGAGATGCTGGAGACCTGCGGCCGCTTTCTGTATTGCTCGCCGGAGTACCACGCGCACATGCGCAACTTGCTCGAATTGATCGTCTCGATCAAAAACGCCAGGGCGTTTCCCGTAAGGGTCGAAATGATGATAAGGAACGCCATCGCGGCGTGCAAACCGATCGAGAGACTAGGTCGCGCGTCCAAGGTGCTCTCGCCCACTCGCCAGTACATTCAGAAGCTATTGGGCGACTTGAACAAGGACACCGTCGAGACGGTCGCCACCCAGCTGCGAAAGCTGGACTGGGCGCAGAACGAGACCTACTTGCTGAAGCAGATGCTAGACGTGGAGAAGAGCGATTACCACTGTCTCGAAAGCGTGTGCAGGCTGCTTCTGGCCCTCTACCAGTCCTATCACGGCGACTTCTGCGTAAAGTACATTCACAGTCTATTAGAAAGGCTGAGAATCCACCTGCAAGAACAATCTAACTCGAACCACCAAAAACTACTCATGTACATCAAAGTTCTGTCCGAATTGTACAATCTGCACATGGTCGACAACCCAACCGCCTTCGGCGTCCTCTACACTCTCCTGCGCTATCGCACGTTCACGTTCGGCAGCGGCAACAAAGACATGCGAGAAAGCCAACAGTTCTTCGCGGCGACCGCCGAAGAAATAACTTCCTACGCGCGCTTCGAAGACTCGTTTCGAGTCCGCCTCATATGTGCCTTCATTCTCGGAAGTCAACAAACTCTGCTCGTCTCCTCTCCTCAAGAACTAAACAGATTCATGCTGTTCTTCCAGCGGTACCTCTTCCTCCAGGTCTATCTGTCGAGAGATCTGAAGTCCATTTTAGACGAAGTTTTCCACAGCATCGGCCCACACATCCAAGTCTACCACTTCTACTCGGACGTCCTGTTCGCCATCGACTCCATTCAAAGCAGAGACTCCGTCCCCATCGATGTAGCCCAATCCCTTCCCTACCGCGTCTGCCCACCTTTCTACGTCGGCCCAACCATCTGCGACGGGCCAATCGAGCCCGGCTCGCGCGTCCAAACAACCCACGCCGCGACGGACGACAAGCAAACGAGCGCCCGCCACCTCAGCAAGCAGGCAGAGGACGCCATCATCGCCCAATTCGACCAAATGATGGCAGAATGCATCGGCGCGGACGACTTCCCCCCAAGCGCCCCCACTCCGAACCGAGGACACCCGGAAACCCACGCGACTCCGAAGGGGGAAGTCGTCGGCAACGAAAAAACGTGAACCCCAACTCCAGGTGAAAAAAAAAAAAAACCTTTTTTCAATCCGTAAAACAGATTTTTGTTGATGGCGGCGAACCGCGTTCTCCTCAAACCTTGAATACTCCCCCCTTTTTGCATGCTCCCCCTCACTATTTATTCACTTGTTTATTTTTTTTCACCACTTTTGCTCTGCTCCTCTTTCCACTTCCTAGCTGCTTCCAAGAGCTTCAGCTTGTGCTTCGTCTCCTCGCGGTCCGGGAATATGTAATCGTAGTATTCCTCCCACCCGGCTTCTTGGCCGTCCTCCGTGAGAATTTGCCTCCTCTTTTTGACGCGTCGAGGCATTTCGTTTACAACTTCTCGAAGGGTGTTTTCGTCGCCAAATTCCTGCTCGAAATCCCTCCAAGCCTCGATGAGCGTGATTCTCTGGTCCTTGGCCTCGTCGCTCTTGAGACAATTAAAACCCCTTTTGTAAATCTCTCGCGCATCCCCAATGGACCCAATGCTCCTCTTGAACTGTGCAAAAGAGTGCCAAACTTTGACATGCTGCGTTCTCTGCAAAAGTCGCTCGTACAACGACGTCGTCTGCTTGTAGCGCTTCTGAGAAATCTCGAAGTCAATGTAGGCCTTCCAGAGAAGCTCAGGCAAGTCCAAAATGGGCTGGTCGATGGCCAGCTCGAACAGGGCAATCGCGCGTTCGTGCTCTCCGAGACTGATTTCAAACTCGCAAAAGGCAATCCAGGCACGGCAGCTCTCCGGACTGTGTTCTATCCATTTGGTGTAAATGGTCCTGCATCGGTCGAAGTTGACCAAGGCCTGCTCGAACTGAATGTAGGCTTCGAACACTCTTTTTTTTGGAGCCTTTCCAATAGCCTGTCCCATAATTTTTCTCGTAGCCTCAAGGTCGTTCTGTCGCAGTTCAAAGTGCGCAAACATAATCCAAATTTTGCTGAACGAAAACTGGCGGTGGGGGATCAAGTTCAGGCAGGTCTTGTAAACCTGTCGAGCGCGCTCGATGTCCTTTGCCTCAAGTTCTTCGTAGATGGCATAATTGATCCACAAAAAAATGTAGCGCCTCCAATATTGCTTTATGGGAACAGGCGGTACATTTGCAATCGCGCGCTCGTAAATTTCTCTGACCCGAGCGGGGTTCTTGGTCGATTCTTCTAGTTTCAAATAGTCGAACCAAATATCGTACCCATGAGGATTGGCTTTGACTTCCTCTTCGAAGCGAAATCTTCGCTTGTTGAAAATGACGTCTTCGATTGTGTCTCGATTTCCGAACTTTTTTTCGAACGTGACGAATGACTTATAAACTTCTCTCGCCGAGGACTTGGGCAAGTTGTCCAACCCGTACTTGTAAATCGCCCTCGCTCGGTCGTATTGGCGACATCGCTCTTCGAACTGAGCAAAACTCACAAATAGTTTTTCTTGAAACTCGCATTCCTGAGCACTCAGCTCCACGCCCTGCTCCACGTCTCCCGACAGAACTTCGAACGCCGTCGTATAAACCGCTCTGGCTCTCTCCAGGTCGTTCACGGACTCCTCGTATTTGGCCCACTTGATAAACGAGCGCGTGGAAGGGTGTACTCGCACCAAGCGGTGAAAAATGTCCCTCACGCGCTCGTGTTCGCGATTTCGAATCTCCCAGCGCAAGTACGCGTACCAGGCCTTCTCCTCTGGAACCCATTGCATCCACCGCTCGTAAAGCTGCCTAACGCCGGCGTAATTCTTGAGCATTTCCTCCATATGAATGTATTTGTACCAAAATTGCGACACGTTCGGCATCAGCGTGACCGCTCTGTCCCACACGTTCCTCGCCAAATTGACGTTCTTATGACGCATCTCCATCTCGGCATACGCAACCCAGACCACCGGCTCGCGAACCGTCATCTCTAATGCACGCTCGTACACGCTCCGCGCTCTAACCAAGTCGTTCTGTTGTTCCTCCCATTTTGCATAGCGCATGTACGTCGCGATGTTCTGTCTACCGAAGCTAATCCAGTCCTCGAAGTCCTTCCGCTTTCTCAACCGGTACTCATACAACTCCTCACTGTCTCGAATTTCCCATTCTGGCGGCTTCACCAGTGTCTCTCGCTGCTCGAAAGCATCGCGAAGAATCTGCTCGACCGTTATCTGAATCGGCGCGGCACTTTTGTTTTTCACCGGCTAGAAAGAGCAAATCCGCGTCTTCGTCAGCGCCGCGTCCTCGACGAACCCTCATCCTCTCCAACGCCCGCGCACCCTTATTCTAGACGTCTTCAGCTGGTTGCTCATCGAGCCGTTTGCACTCTTCAACTCGCCAACTCTAGACGAGAGCTCCGGAGGTCATAGTCAACATGACAGACTCAACCCCGCAAAGAATAATGTTTCTCCCCCCCCCCCTAAAAAAAAAAAACTAACATCAAAAACTCCCCGCCTCCACCCCTATGAGCTCTCTCTACAACCTGAGCGTACACATAAAAAAAATTGGACAGCCTTCATAGAAGATGCATACGTACAGAAAAAGGGCTTCTAAAAGTCAGTCAGAAACTAATTTACGGCTCTTCTTCTTCTGAAAGATGGGACACTATACACGCCGTGCTTCACGCAGCCGTGAGGGCCTGATAAGCCCCATCCAAGGATGACGAATTCAAGCATATCCCTTGGAAGGTGGAGCGTTCAGGAAGAAGTGTGGTATTTAAACATCTTTTCGCAAGATTGTAATAAACTAGAGTAGTAAGCAGAGAGTCTACTTCAAGAGTAAATGCAAAACCAGGCTCTTGGCGCCTATTTTTTTGGTCATCGCTGCGACTCCTCGAAAGACCGCCATCGCCACCAAGCAGGAATGCCTCTGTTAAGAAAGCCTCGACGAAATTAAAGCCTCCAAACACCCCCATTGAAACAGAGACATTACCCTCTCTCGGTGACAACGCACTCCTCCTAGGACGGAAATTTGTAGTTTTTCTTTGCAGCAGAAGACTTTTGCTTCTCTGCAGGTTTTAGAACTTGAAAGCTACATAACAGGGTCTCATCCACAATCATCATAGCCCCCGCGTTGTCAAATTCACCGCAATAATTAGGAGCACTGAATAAAGTCACCAACTGGCGCTTCGCGAAAAATTCGTATCCATCTTCAACCACTTGATGCGCCCGACAGATCAAGTCTAATTCTTGCTTTTTCAAAAAATTAGTGACGACGTCGCATCCAAAAGTGTAAGACACTCCTCGATCGCTCTCGTTCCACCCCTGCACCTCTTTATCAGGATCTGCCCAAAGCAAATCGCACAAAAGTCCCGTGTCCGGAACGTCCGCCGGTCTGTGAATTCTGCGTATTTGATCCATGTTCTTCAAATCTGGAGACAGTCCGCCGTGCATGCACAAGATCTTTTCGTCGATAATTGCCGCAACAGGCAAGCAATTGAAGCAATCGGTGAAAGCCTTCCATAGCTTCACATCATACCTCCTCTTGCATTCCTCGTAAAAGCCATATATGCGATTAATGCTGGCGCACTCGTGATTTCCGCGCAAAATGAAAAAATTTTCTGGATACTTTATTTTGTAGGCTAACAACAAGCAAATCGTTTCCAGCGACTGCTTGCCGCGGTCCACATAGTCTCCCAAAAACAGATAGTTGCTCTCAGGCGGAAATTTGCCACACTCGAATAGACGGAGTAAATCATAATATTGGCCGTGTATGTCGCCTTAACGAAGCACCAAACAAACAGAGGTCAATAAAGCCGACAAACAGAGAACCACAAAGAGCAAACGAAGACACACCTGCCGCTACCGGCGCTTCTCAGCGGGTCCAGAGTCGGTGGCTCTACAAACATGGAACCGCGTACACAAAAACCGCACACACATATACACACGCATATTTATTCAAGCCACTCACGTGATACTGTGATGAACGTGGTCTCTATCGCATCATCGAGAAATCTGTTAATATTCCCTATTCTCGAAAAATGCGGGAAAAGACCATCCATCATTAAGCCTTGCTTTGATTGCAGATCACTCTCGCTATGAGCTACGAAAAAAGCGAGCTCAAATTGTTCTTTATATGCTGCAGCTTTGTCTATCGTGTCGTATCGCGCCAAAAGACCTGGCCCTTTTTGGAGGGCTCCGGCGCGCCGAAACGCATTGGATTCAGAGCACTGTGAGCTGCGTTCGGTTTCAACCTGCAATTTCTGGCATATTCACAGCTTCAGCGTAAAATACATACCACATATCTTAATAGGAGCGCTCAGCTCTAGAAGCGCTGGCTGAGAAATGAAGATCTCACGGCTCTTCATACACAATGCTTTAATTTCGCGTCCATCGAGGTTCACTAGTTTTCCTGGCCTTGAGTGCAAGACACTCAACAGGGAAGAGATAATTGCATCTATGTCCACTTCCGTACAGGCCATGCTATCAAGCCTTGATTCGAAAAACAGCGCTGACTGGAGTTGACTTTGCACACACGTAAAAGAAAAGGTTGTAACCAAATGAAGATTCGTTTTTTCTTTTAGTCTCGTGCAAGCTGTGTACGCAAAAAAGTAAAATATAATTTTTAGATCACACATTTTTATCAATTTATCAATCGATATAGACATCAATTTCTAAAATAATTTTTCACGCAGCACACCACATTAGTTTATCCACTCAGTTTCGGCCTCTGAAAGCGACCTCAGCTTGATATTTTTATGTATGTACAAAGATGGCTTGAACTCTGTGACAAAACGCATGACGGCCTGTGTGCCGACCTACACCGCCCAGCTGATATTCTCCTTTATTGTGTGTTTCTTTTATACGCTCTCTTTATTTAAAGCCTGCTCTAGCAGTTGGATAGCATTCGAACGCAGTCCGGCCTTGTTGGAATCATCTTCTTGCATATTGTCCACTGCCTTATTCAAGGCCTTTTTGAGTTTGGTCACGAGGACTCTGCCTGTGCTTTTAGATCGCGATAGCACCAATGCCATCATGTGCGCAATGACCCACACTGTATCTTTCGAATAGCAGCTTTGCCTCAGAGTGTCATTGACGCAGGTCAAAAACTCTGACAGCGTAACGTGACTCGAACCAAACACCATGGCAATGATCTGGACATCTACCGGTGGCTCCTCAAACAAGGCCACTTTGGCCTCGTAGTCCGTCTGCTGAAATTGTGCATTGGCGGTGTCAAAAAAATAGGAAAAAAGAATTGTACGGAGCGGTGGGACCACAACTGACTGATTTTCTTTGGCTGCCCGCACCATCCACAGCTTCAGTGCAGCGACGGACGTGTTCTGTGTCTCCGGATGGGAACGCAGGATCGAAAGGATAACCATTGGGCCGAGTTCCAACTCGCCACCAGATACAGAAATTGCCATGTGCGTGCAGTTTCTTTGATGGTGCAAACACAATTTCCAAAAAAATAACGTACAAATTCGTAAAAAAGACTGGTCTGATCTGATTCTGAGGGCGTTGATGCAGAGTCGTAGAAGCTGCTGGTTCAGAGCATGATCAGAAAGACCTAAAATAACCAGGTCGCTCAGAATCACCAACAAGTTCTCTAAGAGCCGCAGGGGAAATGCCAAATGCGAGGGTGCGACGCGTTCAATTGGTAAATCGAGCTCATCTTCGCGTGTAACAGCGGCGAGCCTTGACAGGCAGTTTTTCTCGATCCAATCAAGCAAATTGGAAAATGACGCCACATGCGTGCGATCCTTCTCAATAGAGAAGTGAATTATTAACCTGTAGTAGATAGAGAATGCTAGCTGAACGTGAGAACCGTCAATAGTCATTTCTTCATCGAAACACAAACAAAGCAATTTTTCTGCTAATTGGTGATATTTTTCTAACGTTTCTATCAAGGTTTGGTAAACTTCAGGAAAGCTTAGCAGATACTCGCGTATCTGCTCAGAACGGTCAATAAGTTCCGACAAGGCATTGAGTGCCCGCTCTGATTGACTTCTGGCCGATAGTGATTGTCGTTTCTTGCTTCCCTTTGTTGATTTGGGCTCTTCTGAGCGGAGTCCCAGCTTCAGGCCCTCCACCAAGAAATCTATCGATTGTCGTCGATAGATCTCGCCTCCCCAAGAAAAGAGGCATTCAATAGCGTTAGTTAAGGACCAGCTGCCATCGCTCAGAGATGCGACCTGTTCGGTCATGTACTCGACTGTTTTTGGTACAACTCGCGGATCCAGTTGACGTATCAAGGCCACGGTGGTTGTTTGTTCTACGTGGCTGGATAGCAGAATCAGAAAGTCGTCATTCAGTAATTGGTAAGCACGTGCTATCAAATTGGCGCCTTCTGGGCTTGAAGCGGCTGAACGCCAGATCGAGCTGAGGATTTCGACCAGCGTGGCAGCTCTTTCAGCATCAAGGCTAGCAGAAAGTTTAATTCGTTTTTCGTTCGGCGTCTTCTCCAAGTCGGTATTGGGGCTACGTTCTTGAATCTCAAGCCACACTTTCAGCACTTTAATGAGTTTACACATGAACTCAACAGGAACGGCTAGGGGCATCTTGTTTTTTTTGGGGTTTAGGTCGATGTAGGCGTACAGTTCTCTGGCAGCGGCGCGGTGCTCGTTCAAAAGCGCAAGACACCGGACGACTAGTTGGGTGACGCTACAGTTTTCCCAGGGCCAATAGATTGATATCAGAATTTCCGCGAGAAGTGCTTTGACTTTGGGCGTTTTTTCAGACACGAAGGCGTCTAGCATGTGCTTGGCGTCTATGAATTGGTAGTATTTGACTTTTTTAATTTTAGACATGGCATGCAGGAGCCGCACGAATGCCATTCGAACTTTGGTGCTCGTGTCGAACAAGTGTGGGACGAAAGTCGAAATGTGCTGCCTCAGACTGGAGTGAGACATTGGGTTTTGCAGGACGGCCTGCAGGGCCTTGAAGACAGCTTCTCGAACCAATGGAGAGGCTTGGTCGAAGGCAGACTCAAAGACCAGAGCGTTGAGTAGAGTTGACGTTATTTGCGTTTGAAGGATTTCCCAGTACAGTGACAAAATTCGGCCTATTGTGAGCACAGTCTGCCTGCGAACGAAGTGGTACGGGTCTCTTAGGGATTCTACTAGGAAGTTGAGTTGTTCCTGCAGCAAGTCATCGAACTTGCTTTGTGTGCTGTTTGAGGGCGCGATTGGAAACGCCAAGGCCAGCTGCATGATGGCATTTTCGCGTACATGGGGATTGGCGGCCTGGAAGGATCGCCAGAGCACGGGCATGTAGAGTCTTTCTAGCATGGCTTCGACTTGAGGGTTGGCCATTTTTTGGCCGGAGATGTGGTTCAAAATAGTTTTGATGGCCGAAATGACAGATGAACTCTTGGCGTGAATGGAGATATGAATACAGTCTTGAATTGCTTGTTCCATGCGAAGCAGGTTTTCGCCCGTTGCGTTTTTCCATGCTTGGTAGTAGACCTCGGCGTAGGCTCTGGCCTTGGATTTTGGACATTGGAGCAGTTCATTTTTTATTGTTTTGTGCATAACGACTACCAAATTTGGAGACAGGGAGGTGAAGACGAAGCACAAAAACTTTTTTCCTTCTATAGAGGAGACGAACAGTGCGTGTTTCATGCAGCGCTGAAGCAAGATACGCAGCTGCGTCGAGCTCTGGTCCTGAAAGTCGATTGAGTATAGCATTTCCTGACAAGAGAGCAGCATTTTTACGTCGGCGATTTTGCTGTGGGTTTCTAGACATTTGCTTATCACCCAATAGATCGTTTGCGGGATCAGGAGTTCCTTGCCGGGTCGGTCTTGCCGGTACCAGAGTATGCAGAGCTTAGCGAGGTCGTGCTGAAGGGTCGGCATGTGGCTCACGTGAAAAATTAGGTCGTGGAGCATGCAGGCCGAGTGAAATAGGCTCTCTGGAGCTGCATTTGACTCTATGGACACAAAGATGTGAATGACGCAACAGAGAGCGGCGACGACTGGCAGGACGCGCCTTTCTAGAGCGGCGGCGCTGGAGAAATCGTCGGATGACGGATCGGGGCCGGCGTGTGGGGAGTTTGGGCGGGGGTAGTCAGAAAGTTCGCCAACAAGGTCCTGCAGGACCAGATGTATTGCGCCGCACGCCTCGATTTGTAGCGTGGCCGTATCGAGATTGAGGATCGCGTCGTACATATCGAACAGCGCGGGTTTGGAGTGCTAAGAGAAGGTGTCGTGGCGTAGCGCGCGGAGGGGGTTTTGGACTCATTAGTACGTTTTTTCGCGCGTCGTGTAAGACGAGACGTGTCTCATGTGTTTTTTCTCATGCTCACACATAGGATGTGCACACACGTGCGAACACAAGTTTTTGGAGGCGTCCGACACATACGTCTCATAGTTAAGAGAGGGTGTGTGGCGACCGTTAGGGTTGTGTTGCTTTATGCTTACGTGGGTGATCTGTTTTTTTTTTTGCTCTCTCTCTCAGTGGTGCATTGCCGAACAAGTTCACATACGTAGTTCTGGACCAACGAGAGGAGTTTGTCGTAGTTTTTTTGGTCGACCGCTAGCGAGAGAGCGTTTAGGAACTCTTTTTGCGGGTGGCGGTCCATGGTGGGGGGGTCAGGGGAGAGCGAGGGGGGGAGAGAAGGCGTTTGCCCCGGAGCGAGCCTCGCTGGGGGGGGGGGGGGGGCCGAGAGGAAGTCGAGGGGGGTTAGATGCGTGGTGGGCGACGAGAGTGGTATTTAAAAAAGCGCGAGACAAGTGGCTTTTAGAAAAAAAAAAGTTTTTGGTTGGCGGGTGCGCTGTTTATTGTAGCCTCTTTGCGTTAACTTGAAAAAATCCCGTGAAAGATCTACGACTGCGGTGCGGACCGAGGGGGGTCGGTGGGTGAGCACGCAGCAGAGTTATCCGTTCGAGATGATCCTCGTGCATTCTACAAGTTTGTACACGCAGTCGTGCGATGAGGAGACGTGTGTGTCCGTGGTTCATGAGTTTTTCGCCTTGTCTAGTGGCTCCGCGGCCTGCTTGTTTCTGTTGTCCGCTTGTCGCTGAAACGTATCGACGTCCTTGCCTTTTTCGTACTCGATTCTGTTGTTTTCGAAAAGCAGCGGAGGGGGGTTAGTACGCGCCTCGCGGACCCGCGGAGCGGTTCGAGCGACCTTGGTGGGCAACGTCCTTGAAAATGGGCGTCAGTATGTAGCAGGCGGAGAGCACGCCGATCGCGAAGACGCCGAAAACCGGCAGCACCTTGCGCATCATCATGTCTAGGGGGGCGGATGGCTGAGTGAATGCGAGAGGGGGACGCGCGGAGGGAGCTTTCGCGAAAAATCTTTCTTGTTTTTTCGAGAGGGCGTTGATCGTTTTCTCTAGTATTTACAGTTTGTTTGGGGGTCGAGCGGTGGCCGGCTCGCTTTGGACTGGGTGAGGGGGGCGTGCGTGCGAGCGCGCTGGGGCTGCGCGTGCGGTAGCGTTTGTATTACTCTTTTTCTCGGGGCGAAGGGGCGTCTCAAAATTGCTGGAGATACCGAGAATAGCGGGACCGCTGGAGGTTGTTCGGGGGTCTGGAGCGAGAGGGGGGGTTGTCGCGAGAGGAGGGGGGGCCGTATTGTCGCCTGGAGGCGCTGCGGGTGGTGACGCGGGTGGTGGGCCTGGAGGCGCGTTGGGGGGAGAGGGGGGGCGTTTGGGAGATGCTGGAGGAGCGAGTTTGGACCGCGCGTCGCGGGGATTTCCTGGGTTTTTGGCACTCTTCGTCGCGGGGTCCGTTCGCCGAGGTGGTCTCGCGATGGACGCGGTTGGAGAGGTCGCTGTCGACGCCGTCGGGGGATGAGGGAGACGCCGCGCGAGGTGCGGAGTTTCTGAGTAGGTAGGAGGTGCTGGACCGGGTGGGTCTGGACGGGGCGGGGCTGCGTCGGGGGGTGCTGGCGGCTGCGGAGTTCGTAGGCGTGTCCGCTGGCTCTGCGCGGTTTCTTGGCGCGGACGCTGCTGCCGGCGCACGGCGAGGAGCCGGTGCGAGAGGAGTAGCTGAGGTTGGGATCCTCCTCCGCCGAGGCGGCGCCGGTCGACGAGACGCGAGCTCGCTTTCGCCCCGCGCTGCAGCTCGCGGGGCGGTCGAGAGGCTCGCCGTCGCGCTGACCTCTGCCGCCGCGGGAGGCAGTCCTCGAGGCGGAGTCGCGTTCCCTCGCCAACGAGGAAGAGGCGGATTTGCCCGACCCACCGGAGGAGAGCGACGCGTGGCGCTCGTCCTCCGCGTCGTCGCCGCCGTCCTCCTCCTCCTCCTCCCTCAGCATCTGTCTCGCGTGTGT